>NC_035439.2:28421780-28646780 GCF_002127325.2 Helianthus annuus | reverse complement strand
TCTATTACTGATTGTGAGCTTTTACAATGATTTTAACAGAAATCCGACAGCACCTTCGCTCACACACACAAACATTCGTTCCTGCTGTCCGTTTGAAATGACTTGCTATTTATAGACCCATGACCCTTTCGTTTGAATCATGTTCAAACGACCAGACTTGTTCAAACGGTCAGGATTCAAACGGCTACACATGATTCAAACGGCCAGGTGTTGTTCAAACGGCCAGGATCAATTCTAACCTAAACAACCCTAATTTAATCATGTTTGAGCACTTGATTAACCTATCTAGACACAAGACTTAATAAGACGTAGTCAGCAGACACTTAATGCACCAACATCTTTTGATTCTATCTCAGACACCTGGATATACTGTTTTTACTAACTTAAAGACGTGACGCAACCCCAAGACGATAACGTAGCCCAAATCTCGAGGACGAGATTTAAAACAAGGTGGGGAGAATATAACAACCCTCGAGAAACACCCCTAAACGTTCCTAAATACACCCCGTATGCGATAAACGAACCCGTATAACCTTTATACTAATGAGAATCAAGAAAAACAAATAATCTGGGTCGCTCACGGGCCGCGACCCAGTTAGCCGAAGTCTTCGCGGGGCGCGACAACCTGTGACTTACCGGATACTCTGATCGCTACGTGTCCTGACACGTGTCAGACCTACGCAATGACTTACCAACCCTATGACCGCCTTTAGATCCCTCGTGGGCCGCGAAGAAAGAAAAATAGGCTCTCACGGGGCGCGAGAGACCTCTGTCTCAGCTATAAAAGGGACCGAGATGCAACATTTCAAGTCGTTCAGAAATTCTAATTCTCTCTCAACATTCTGTAGGCTAAAGTTATAGCTACCCCCCTAAGAAGTGAAGCTTTGCCTCGTTGTGAGTATTATAACCCTCGATCACGTATTTATTACCCTACACGATCGATCTAGGACTCCGTAGCGCATATCAAGGCTTTGCCTGACTCAGTCGTTGGAGTTCTGTCTCGTGTTACACCTGATTGATCTAGGACTCCGTAATGCATGTCAAGGCTCTGCCTGACTCAATCATTGGAGTTTTGTCTCGAGTTGTACGGTTGATGTGATTTTGGTTAACTTACTAACACGTGTGCATTGTTTAAATTTAATAAATAATAACCAGGAAAAGGAACAGGAAGCTATAATATTAGCAGAAAGCCTGTAGAAATACCTAAGTCTACAAGTGTGAGTCCATTCTCTTTTTTCACAGTTTGTGAGCCCTTATTTCAAATATTTTCCAAAACTATAAATATTTTTCAGTTATAAGTACAGTGATTAAGTCTTTGTAATTCTACAATTGCTGCCAGTATTATGGGGTATGTATACAGTACTTGATAACCTTCACAATTGGGCACGGGTATCCAATGTGTGATATGACCATAGTCACAGATCCGTCGAGTGACACGTACTGAACAAGTAATTGTGTAGATATAAACATTGTAATCGCCCTTAATACTGTAATGTTATGACAACTGATGTTTTATAAATCAGAATGTACTCGCCAGTATTTCTTGCTGATAAAATGTTTTTAAAACGCGTTTCAGATAACTTAGCATAAAGCCAATAGAAGCCAGCTGGAGAGCACTGAAGGCTTAGAAAAGTGGTTATAAAAGTTAACGAAATAAAAAGGAGACTTATTTTCAATAATTAGGGTCTATCCCTATAAATGTATTATCAGCAAAACTTGGGTTTTATCTCATTTATCTATTTTAAACATTTTGGTGTTTAGCTCTGATAAAAATATTTCCTAACTACGGTCCTGATGAAAGTTTTCCGCTGCCAATTTAATAAACACCGAACCATCTGACTGGTTCGCGGCTCCCACTCTCGGGGTGGGGTCGGGGGCTGTGACAGTGGCTGCTGGTTATGGTTCAGCTAGATCCATTGTCAGATGGTCTAAACTAAAGTTAGTTGAGACCTACAAAAGGCTGGAAGAACTTAGAGCTGAAGATCCAAATGTTCTTCAAAACCCAGTCTATCCTACAATTGCTGCTCCGTCTCAAAAGATCCATACTCCGAAAAACCTTCTCTCATCATCTGCTTTATCTTAATCCAATGCAAATTTAGTTAGCAGACCACAATCACCAAACTCATCTTCAATAATTCTTTTTCCAAGAAAACCAACTGATCCAAAAATAGTAAAGTGGAAGTCATGCTTAAAAACCCAAGTATTGACTTTGATCAGATCAGATGGTAGTGTTGGAGAATTAAAATGGATAGTGCATATAATCTGAATGCATACGATCTCCAAGATTTGTTGGACCTTCAACTTGAAAGAGATGATGAAGAAGACATGTTCTCCCTGGACTTTGAATTACAATTCAAAGGACAAATCAGGGAGATGTTGATGAGAAATAAAAATCAGTAATAAAGAAGGGTTTTAGTATCATCTGTTGTATAGGGAGCTTGTTGGATCAGCAGCTGTGACATTGTCTCCAGTAGCATATTTAACCAAGACACAACATGTAGCGAAAGACATGTTGCTGCGTAACAAATTCTTGATTGAGGTTTGATGAAAGTTGTTTAGGCAGGTGATCGTATGTTCTTAGTTAATGTTTGTTAAAACTTAAGTTGTATTCGAATTTTATTAAGTTTGTTAGACATCTTTTATATGTACTTATGTTTATAACAGTTTACATTGTCAATGGGTGGATACTCTTTTTTTTGAATAAAAGAATGGAAATGATCATATGTAACTGATATATTAACTGATGATCTATGTTTATAGTTGTCTTTTAACTATAATAGATAACACGTTTTGGTACAATATTTATATACCTATCTATAAATTTTATTTATATTTGTTTAATAAATTTCTTTTAATAATAATATTAATTAATAACCAATATATAGATATCACTTATTTTTATCCTTATCTTTATCTAAAATTAATAAATAACTTCAATTTTGCAATTTGACCCTTTGTTTTTTTTTACTTTTAACCCAAATTTTTTCATCTTTTGCAATTTAATCCCAATTCTTTTTTATTTTCAATTTTGGTCCACCATACTTTTCATCTTTCCCAAGTTTTTTCATTTCGTTCTAAATTTTGTGAGTTAACGCACCGCGATGTGCGTGAGGGGCTTAACATTTTTCCGTATATTTTTTTCTAGTTTGACTGACCCGTCGCGTCCATCTATTTTTCTGCGTTTGAAAAGTTCGTCCAATATGCGAGTCCTGGATGGACTTAGTTATTTTTTTCTATGTTTTATGTTTCGGTTTAATTCTCAGCAACGAGCGTGGGTGATTCAAAGATTTTACGTCTTCTTTTCGCTCGGCATAATTTTTTTCCCTTTTTTTTTGTTTTTACGAGTTTTTCCGGTGTTGGTGGTCGCTGACAATGGTATAGTATTGCTACTACTTAACACAGTTTTATGACAACTGCTGCAACACAGTGGCTTAATACTAGTAGTAGTAGTAATAATAGTAATAATAATAATAATAATAATAATAATAATAATAATAATAATAATCTATACTATCTATTAAAGGAGCTTAGAGCATGACCTCACTTTGCTTACGTGTCAGTTGTTTAGCTATGCCACATAGACTTCGCTGATGTCATAATTCCGAATTTTTTTATATAAAATCTGTTTTTTTATTATTGTTACTAAATTGAAAAACTTCTTTTTTTTAGGAGGCAAATTTGAAAATGCATGGGGAGTTGTTTGGTCATTTAATGCACATCACCAGGCTAATCAAATCAACTCTCTCTTTCTTCTCAATTCAAATTAAGAGTTCATTTCTCTCTTTCTTCTCTCTTCAAACCGACTTCTCTCTTCTCACTTCTGGCGATTTCTAGGGTTTCTCTGATCTTCTCTCTTCAAAAGCTTCAAGTTGAAGAATGTATTCGGCAAAGAAGTCCGATGGTTCTGTCACTCGGCTATGATGATCTCAAAAGTCTTTTACCAGTTGATTTTGGCATGGCAATGATGGCGGATGGTAGGGTTTGACCTGCAACCCACCTTGCAGCCATGATTTCTGGTAGATCTGAGCCACATCGTTTTGTTGTATTTTTCGAGTCTTGGCTTTCTTGAAGTCATCTTCATCACTTTAGTGAAACCCTAATCGCCGTCACCATAGGTTTCTGCTGATGATACCTGAAACGGCAAACCCTGGCTTTCTTGAAGCCATCTTCATCACTTTTGTAGATCCGCATGTTAAGGTATGGGTTAAGTCATTGATTTGTGTGTTTATGGTTTTTAGATACTGTATTTGGAACAGGAGTTGATTCTTGCGAAATTTGTTAGGTTGGGTGACGGCGGGATCTGGATATGTTTAAATTTCTGTTGCTTATGTTTCAGAATTTGAGTTTACAATGTTTGTTAGTAGATGATTTGACCGAATTTTTGTTGGTGATACGCTCATACAGGTGTTGGTTACAGTTGTTGTAACACCTCGAAATTTTGCGTCCAATAATGTATTGACACGTGTCTTAGGTTTACACGTGGTATTAAATACTAAATAAAGGACTAAAGTTGACAAACATTTAAAGTATGTAAATTCGAGGGTTTAAAAATGTCAACAAGGGATAAATATACTGTACAGTAACCCTAAATGATGCTCGTACCTTCAAATGAATGAATCATGGATCGTACGGAACGAAATATGGAAGAAAGTGAGAGATTACAAACTACAGGGGTTAAATGTGTCAACATGTTTAAGTTATACCTCTGAGTGACCCTTTGACAAACCCGAGACTTTGCAACAGTAAATTACGCTCACTAGAATGTACGATATAAATTTCGCGAAGTTCCGTTTTAAAACGAGAAAGTTATGATCAAAATCGTATGCGAAGGATTAAAAGCGTCAAACTTTGAAAGTTATGACTTTTCGGGAAATAATAAATTAACCAAGGGTTAATAAGTTGGGTAGAAGTTCCGAGGCCCTTATTCGTAAATAAACGAGGCCCAAAACGCAAAGTTACCCCTTCGAAACCGAAAGGCCAGTGCAATAATTGCAAAAGATTTGAAAATCTTGAAAAACAGGTCTCAGGCGGGCCGCGTTAAAGAACCAAGAGATCTTACGCGGGCCGCGCTGACAGTTGAGATATGGGCTCTAACATTGAGATTCAGGCGACCCGCGTAAAGGTTACCTGATCTCTAACGCGGGCCGCGTCAGCCCCCAGATGCAGAAAATTCGGACAGAAGCACTGTTGAGTGTTTTAACCGACTTTATGTGCAATAATGAGAGCATGGGCGCCCCCTAAGCGTCCCCTAGCACTCAGGGACACATGTTGATGATCTAAGAACACTTGTATTGTAGCACTTGTTGTCAATGATCTAAGGGCTTATGATTGCTATAAAAGGCCACATTGTTGCAACAAGTTCTTCACACCTCCAATCTGCCTTCTTGATCACTTCTGGAGCTCAAGTGCCTTCTTTGCTCATCCCTGGTCGTGCATAGGACTCTTGTAAGTGTGCTCCACCCTTTGTGGTTTAGTTTTTGCTTAGTTATAGCTTAAAAGTCAATCCGTCGTAATTAGCGATTGACTTAACGATAAATCATAAACGGTCCAGTGATTTGTCGAATCAAAGGTAGTTATATGTTGGTAATCATGTGGGCATTAGACCCCTAAAAGGGCACCCTCTGGTTCCCACTCTAACTAGTCCAAATGTCGAGTCAAACTTGCTTAGAAAAAGTCAACAGAATGCTAATTTGCGATTTTATGCATAATCAGTAATGTAGATGGCGTGTAACCTCTTTTAACACTCATGTAACATGATAATAAGTATATTAACTAGTCTAAGCTTGTTTGATCCGACCAATTACTGTTTTGACCCGGTTCGGAACCGAAAGTCGCAAAACTTTGACTTTTGCTCTGACTTCAGTTCTGACCCGTTATGGTATGTTTTATATATGCCTTAGGACTCTCTTAGGACCAGGTTACATGATGGTATAACCCTCTGTGACTGGTTCGTTGTTTGTCCTAGTCTTTCACACATTTTCGTTAAAAGCTCAAAAGTTGACCATAACGCCCTTTTTACTTTAAAACGATGATTTTGGACATGTGAAAGGACAATAACCTTAGTTACTGATTTCTAAGCATGTCCCTAAAATTTCATGTCAATCCGAGGTCTAGAATAGGAGTTATTCTAAATAGCGCAATTACGGAAACTTTAGTAATTAAACGGCGCAATTAGCATAAAGCCTATCTAAACCCAAATTTCGACACCAAACCTTTTACACATTGATGTAAAATAATATTTTGGGATTTTTAAAGATTTTTAATAATTTTTAACCTGCTCATAACCTGCGGTTATGGCATCGATTCGGTAAATACCGAATATACCCTTTTCGGGCATAACTTGAGTTCTACAAGGTATTTTTACCCGATTCCAGTTGCTACTGATTTTAAATAATAAATAAAGTATTTTAGACTTTATAAACTGTTCGGAAAACTCAGATTTCCTGTAGAACTCGGAAACCTCTTTTATAATCTTTAAAATGACCGAAATACCCCTACGGGGCGTATATTGGGATCAAACTCGTTATGGGCATAATGGAAGGTATCCTACTGATACCACAACCTCTTTAGAGCATATTAACTTAGGAAACCTGTGTAGGACTCTTACGGTTACCCGTTACGCCTTTTGCGCGCACGGTTCGGTTTATGTAACTAGTTTACATAAACTAGCCGAAACGGGTCAAACCTTATTGTTTTACTTCAGATCCAGAGTGTGGTTATATTACCCATATAAAACAAGTCTTCAAACTTGTTGGGTCCAAACCACATTCCATTCCCGGTTTTCGCCCTTCACGCGATTAAACCGTATTTATCCTTCGAAACTGACCGGACTAAGCTAAGGCTAAATTAAAGACCTGTTAGGATTCTAATAGGTTGTTATAAACCTTTGTTCCAGAATAGGAGACCAGTAAAAGATACTTGCATTTGTTTAATTGAGGATTATTACTTGCTCAGGTAAATACTTTTAACTTATTTTCTGTTATACGGGCTTGGGTTACGGTATATAAAGATACCGCTTGGTCGGGCGATTGACCCAACTCATTAGTAGTTGGTTATTATCAATGTGACCCGTTTAAAAATTTGTTTTGTTGGCTTTACGCCTGTGTGAGCTTAATGACCATGTCCCGGATATCCTTGGCATCATTTTACGAAATGGCCACGACCTCGACACGCGGGTGTAGGCGTACACCCGACAATGTGTCTATATTATTAAAGGTATAACCGTTGGTTTTCCCGCCACGGCTTTATGCTATGTGGCGTGTCTATTAACCTTAAACCCGGCACGACCCGGGCGACCGAACGCATAGTGAACATGTAATTCTTTTACAAGATTTAGTTTATAAATTATCCCAAGTTATAAAGAGTTTGTGCCTTGTGCATTCAAATCAATTTTATTAAACCTTTTTCAAAAGTGTCGGTTGAATGTATTTACCAGTGTAAACTGACGTATTTTCCCCAAAATATTAAATGCAGGTTCTATACGAAATAGGCTGGCCACTCCTTAGCATCGTTAGTGTCTCGCAAGCTTTGGATGCCATTATCTGTTGAACAATATTTCTATTTTTATTTTGATCCCCTGTGGATTTATTTCGACTATTCGTGATACTTGGTTATTACATTCGATGGTTGAAATATAATCTATCTTTATGCTTCCGCTGTGCATTTAAATATTGTATGGTTTGACTATATTGTTGCCAACTACGTCACGGTAATCCCCCACCGGGCCCACCGGTGAAACACGTGGAAATCGGGGTGTGATAGGTTGGTATCAGAGCCAACGTTGAGTGAATTAAACACTATCCTTATGTGTTTAGTCTCAATGACACAATTGCACATACTCGAGTCTAGACAAGAACATAGGACAAATTCGAATTGTTATTCTAGTTTGTCTTTTATTGTTTATTGTGTTTTAAAAATTTGTTAAGCAGGAAATATGCCACCAGCAATTTGAAAAGGAGGAAGAGGCAAAGGGCCGATCACTACTCATAATGATCCCGAGGCCGGAGCTTCACATATGCGAGCACCTTCCAGCACAAGGAGTGAAGAACCTCAGAGGCGTAGCAGGAACCTCTTTGAGCCAGGAAGACGGTCCACCTCACACAGTTCGACACCTTCATACCGTCACTCTTTTGGATCAAATTCGGAGAACGAGCCCAGTAACCCTTAACCTTCGTTTATACCTCTCCAGCATTCTGTTTCGCACCGTTCCTATGGCGATCCTACTCCTTTCTTCCAAAGCCAGTTCAACCCGGCTGATTATGTCCAAGAACCAATAGGTTATAACCCTTTAGAACCCGAAGACCATTTCTCCGAAGATAATGCGGTAGATATAGACGAGGACACGGATCCCATTGAACCTGCAAGAGGTACTCCCAACCATCCTATCGAGATCTCTGATGGGTCATCCTTTCATGGAACGCCCTATCAAGGTCCCGACAGTTACCAGGCGAGGTTTAACCAGTGCGAGTGGTACTTTACACCCTCTCACCATTCATCACCTCACCAGCAGCAGCAACAGCAACAGGATCCTTCTGAGGATTCACGTTTCGTGGCAGTTACGCCACCGCCTCCACCGCCACCAGTTCAACAAGCACCTCCAGATCCGCCAAGGCATAGGAAATCAGGCACGCGGATGTCCACCCGAGGAGGGGAATTTCACTTTAGCACCCCTCGCCACTCGAGTGCAAGTCATTTTCCGCTGTTGCCTGAAGAACCACAAATGGGTGAACCTTCGAGCCACCCTACAGAGGTGAATTCTGCACCAGTTGCACCACCTCCACCACCATTTGGGTATGATAACCCTATACCTGCGTACGCCGGTTCCGCAGCGTACAACCCGTTTGAGCAGCCAACTCACATGCGCTACAACTATAATTATGCGGATGCCGACCCATACGTGGTAGCGGCCAATTACAACGCCCTCCATCCCGAAGGACCTTATGGGGATCCTTGGGGATTAGGATACGCAGCTCATGGGTATCCAGCTCCTACTAGAACTCCGGCTCAGCACGTAACGCAGCAGCCACGTTTTTCCCCACCGGAGCAGGAAGAAATCCTTCACCGTTTGAATCGTGTGGAACGAGACTTTGAGCAAGAACGTAAGAACAATCGTGGATTCCTTAAAGGCCTAGCAAACCTATTAAAGGGGAAGAAGAAGCGAGATCATTAGTCCTTATATGTTCTAATGTAATTCCTATTTTAAATCAAGTCTGTAGGATCGAGAAACGACCTGTTGAGTCAATCAGAAGAATGCACAGACCGAATCAGAGGCGGAATACATTGATTTGGTCTTCTCTTAGCTTGGATTCACTATTAAATTCTTGTTTATTGATCTTTAACAGATATACAGTACAAAGACACTTCGACGGAGCTTCGCCGTCGGAAACTAGAATGATTACAACTGAATCCGTTTGAAGGGTATTTATAGGCCTAGCCCCTTCCATTTGAACATGTTTCAAACGGACACTACAATTCAAACGATGGCTTCAAACGGTCAGCCTATTTCAAACGGACACTATTACAAATTGTCACATTCAAACGATGACTTCTTATTGGACCACTAAAGATTTTGTCTTATATGTGATGACACAAGGATGATGTCATCAATATGATGTCATATGATGATGTCATATTGATGATGTCACACACGTTCAGATCCGCATCGTAACTGAGACTCGACATAAGACGAAGACGACAGATGACTGCACCAACAGACTCCCCCTCAGATGTTGACGAGTCTTAAGTGTCGAGTCTTCGCATCTTCAGTCTTTATCAATCTCTTTTCTTTCTTAGCATATACCAGGATCTTCTCTTTGGCTCTAGCTTCGTCAGACTCCCCCTTTATCATGATGGGATCGCTATCTGGAATTTGCTATCACCTTGAGCTCAAATCCTAGCTTTATCTCTGTTTAAGCTCATCTCAGGTTCTGATGTATCTCCTGACTTTTCATAGCAGCAAGATCAGAAACCTACACATCTCAAACACTCTATTACAAACCAACAAAGTTGTGATTCAACTTAATGAATCAACTTGACATTTGAGAATTTTTCACATTTAAAATTTATCACAATTTGAAACATTTCAAACTCTGATTCAACATTTCAAAACACTTTAACCAAACCATCTGTTCATCATGTTTAGCCTTTTAGATTTTGAATATCAGCTTCTCCAACATCAGTTGTCGAAAATCTTTTTGGATTTTCAAAATATGAAACGTAAATGCAAAAATTAAATGCAGAAATGAAATATATACAAACATATTTTTGTGAGTTCGTGCAAGAGGATCATATCAGCTGTCGACTAGACACTAGCACCGTTAAGCTGTTATTTCATTTTAAGCTTTTAAACAGTTCGCGTTGATTGCCGATATACTGATCCACTTAAATTTTCACAAAATGTTCAACCTGTTCGGGATACAGATTTAGTGTTTTAGAACTTAAACATCTACATGTGTCCCACCTCAGTATACACTCCCGTATCCAGACCCCAATATTCAGTCTTACAGGTGAGTATACCACAGCTGATATCTGTAAAGGGGTTATGTGCGAGGGCCGTGAGAGCTCAGGTCGATACTTCCGTATACGCAGAGAGATGACGGCTTCGACTTTTGGTGTGTCCCCTTTAGAGGATCTTTTATTTACAACAGCAGCGACTATCAATTTTATTGTTTCATCAGCATGCTGAGGGCGAGCTTATATTTCAAAGCTTTTTGCAGAAAGTATTATCCGGGGACTAGGTCAGTACTTCCATACAGCAGAAGTCCCGGGATAATACCCCAGATATCACTGAGTATAAAGACCTAGTATCTCAGAATAAGGGACCTTTCAAACAGGATTTCAGGGGTTACCTATATATCCTGGAGGTGTTCCCCACGTAAACGCAAGTGAAATTTATGTTTATATCCCAAACTGATCTACTAATTATGTGAAAACCTACCGGCACATCTTTAGCGAGACTGCTTAATTGCATTTATACATTACAAATCTTTAGCGTACTGTGCCAGTCTAGCTGATGTACTATCATTTCCCCTATTCGCACCAAAACTCAATTTTAATTTTTCGATGTTTTTGACATTTTCAAATTTTCTAATTTTTTAAAATTTTACTCCCCCTAAAATCAAAATTTGTTTCAATTTTGATTTTCTAGGAAAATTTGAAACGAACTGTATAAATTTGACAACTTGATGAGAATTACTTCAATCCTCCATCCACCTGGCTTAAACAATCAGAACTCCCCCTCACAACAAACTATTTTCCCATTATGATTTCAAAACACTTAAGTTTGTTTTAATCAAAATGGTTTTTCCGGAAAACTTAGTTTGTTTACCAAACATTTGTAGATTCTGGGGATCAAATCATGTAGTTAACTCAAGTTCAATTTAATGACCTTGATTAACCACTTGTAAGATTGATGTGATTCAAAATCTGAACCACTTGAATCAATCACAAACAAACCTTTTACCTTTTGAATGAATGACGTTACCGAATAAAATTTTACGAGAGATGCCGATTCATGCTCCACGCTTACCAACCTGGGAGCTCCGGCAAGTCAGGTTTTTCTATTTAAACAGATTCACCCAAGCCTGACGGTCCTTGGGTGATTTCGAATTCTTGTTCAACAATGGTGGAAAATTTGCATCATCCATTGTTAAACCAGAATTCTCCTTTTTTACCTCAACCAATGGCTCCTCTGGTATTGACGAACTAGAATCATTGCCTGCAGGTGGCTTGTCTGACTTTGACCTGTCAGATGTCTGACTTTGATAAACCAGATTCATCGCCGACCATTTTCTTGTTCCTCTTTTGTCCTCAGATTTGTATCTGATGAATTCATCTTGCTTGACTTTGCAGCCGAGGGAGTTGATTCATCAGAACTCTTATTCTTTCCAACGGATGAACCCGAGGACAAAATCTTCTCAAGATACTCTCTCGCCTTCTTCCTCTTCTTTCGCAGTCTGTCTTTTTGCCCTTGAGAAAGCTTTACTTTCTTTTCTTGAACTTTGGGTTCTTGAACTTTTGGTTTTTGGACTTTTGGTTCTTGAACTTTCAGTTCTTTTGGCTTGACAGTGACTGGAATCTTTGTCATTTTCTGAGAATTAACCCTCAATCTTTCATTTGATCTTGTTGGGCAATCTCTGGCAATGTGACCTCTAATTTGACAGTTATAGCATCTTCTCATCTCATAGCTCCAACTCTGGCAGTTAACAGCAATGTGTCCTTGATAACCGCATCGGTAACACACTCTGTTATCGTACCATGTACCACCTTTTTCACACCAAATGCTCAGATCATAGCATTGTTTGGCTTGGTGATATTCCTTCTTCATGTTTGCTGGATTTGACTTTTGAGCACTGTGGTCCGACCTGCACCACTTATTACCAACAACTTTTGAGTTTTCATTTTTCAATTTTTGTACTTTTTGGATGCGATTGGATGATCGATCTGATGAGCTTTTATTTTCTTTTGGTACAATTTTCTTAGATTTAATTTTTTGTTTCTGTTCCACTTTCTTCTTCAAAGGTTTTTGCTTAGAGCATTATCCCTTTTCAGTCGATTGCAAAACAGTTTTCTGAAATTTTTCTTTTAATTTCAAAAACAATTTTTGTTTTTCATTTTTTTCTTTTTCATCATCAGATTTCTCATCACAATCTTCAACTTTGACATTGTCAAAGTTTGTGACATCGTCACTTATTGGAACTGAATTGATAGGTTTTGGACAGGGAAAATTCAAACTGTCTGAGGAAGTCACAAAACCTTTCAATTTCTTCTCAAGTTCATCAATCTTGTTTCTTGAATTCTCAGCTTCATTTTCAAGCTGAGATATTCTTACAAGATGAGACTTGATTGATTTTTCATTTTCATTCTTCATGTTTTCAAGAACAGTTTTTTCATGTTCCAAAACTTTTATCTGTTCTTGAAATTTCGTTTCATTTGCTTTCAAGTTTTTGTTCTCAAGCTTTATCCAGAAATCTTCATTTTCTAAGGATTTCTTTTTGCTTTCAACATCTTTTTCCTTTTCTTTCAAAATCTTGTTTTCTGATGTCAAACTGTTCAAATGACCCAACAGTTTGTCATTTTCAGTTTTCAACTTCTCATAATTTTCCTGCAAAACCAGAATCTGTTTTTCATCAGTTTGTTTCTCATTGTTCAACTTCTTGACTTCAGATGTCAAACTTTCCGCATCTTTCAAGAGTTTGTCATTCTTAGTCTTGAAGTTGTCACATTTTAAGCAACCTGTTTCATTCTTCACAGATTCTTCAGCCTTTAAAGCTCCTTCTTCCGATGAATGATCAAAGATAGGTGCGTTTTCTGCAATCTCTTTCTTTAACTCTGATTCAGGATTCACAAATACAGGTTTTTCAGATTCTACTTTCTCAATCTTAACCGATGGAACTTGTTCAATCTTCTCAGCTCTGATCTTTTCTTTAACAATGACTGCCTTTTGAATCTTTCTTTTTGCATCTTGTTTTTCTTTCAATTTTTCAATTTTATCAGCATAAAATAACTTTCCACTACGTTGATCAGATGGAAGTTGTTGTTTAAGATATTCAAACTTCCGGATTTTCTCTTCATAATTGTCACTTTCTTCATCAGACGAATGATAAAAAATCGGAACTTTTTCAACAACTTCTTTTGCTGAGACTATTTCTTCTTCTTGCTTTATCGGAAAATACTGTTGAGATTCATGATACACATATGCCAACAATTCCTCAAACTCCATTTGAACTTTTTAATAGTCTTTGATATCTCACAATGATTGGACCAATATATTGACTTTAACTGTTGGTTGATGAACCACTGTTTGCAAGTAAAATATTCACATGTGCTTGACAACCGATTGGACCAACACTTATAGGCAATTAATTTGACTGACAACCTTGAATCACTTTCAAACAGACATCATCTTATTTCCAACTATACTCTCAAATGGCAGCAAGTTTCAAACGATATGACACCTTTTCAAACGATATGTCATCTTTCAAGCGGAAGTCATGTTTCAAATGATGACTTCAAACGGAAGTGATGTTTCAAACGGTGGGATCCTGTTTCAAACGATAGGTTGCAGTTTCAAACGATACTTCAAACGATTGTCCAAGTTTCAAACGATAGGAACTGTTTTCAAACGGAAGGTCTCATGATGTCAGCATATTGTCGAACATTTTCAAACGGACAGCCAGTTTTTATCAGTTTTAGTAAGAATCTCAGTCTGAAACTTTTAAGGCTTTGTCAGTTATCAATTCCGAACACAGTGCGAAGTTTTGAGCTGATTTTAACCGAAAAAATATCGGCTTTGAACAGAAGGTGTAGAAAAACAGAAATTGCTAGTGAAAACCAGCTAAACGGTAAGAACTCTTCCTCCTGAGCTCTGATACCACTTGTAGGATCGAGAAACGACCTGTTGAGTCAATCAGAAGAATGCACAGACCGAATCAGAGGCGGAATACATTGATTTGGTCTTCGCTTAGCTTGGATTCACTATTAAATGTGTTGTTTATTGATCTTTAACAGATATACAGTACAAAGACACTTCGACGGAGCTTCGCCGTCGGAAACTAGAATGATTACAACTGAATCCGTTTGAAGGGTATTTATAGGCCTAGCCCCTTCTATTTGAACATGTTTCAAACGGACACTACAATTCAAACGATGGCTTCAAACGGTCAGCCTATTTCAAACGGACACTATTACAAATTGTCACATTCAAACGATGACTTCTTCTTGGACCACTAAAGATTTTGTCTTATATGTGATGACACAAGGATGATGTCATCAATATGATGTCACATGATGATGTCATATTGATGATGTCACACACGTTCAGATCCGCATCGTAACTGAGACTCGACATAAGACGAAGACGACATATGACTGCACCAACAGAGTCCCTGTGTGGACATTTATTATGTTTAGTTCCTGCGTGGACAATTGCCTTTCAGTCCCTGCGTGGACTTATCTTTTTGTCCCTGTGCGGACATCTATCCTTGTATTTGGTCCCTGCGTGGACTTGTATTCTGTAAACCTCTGCGTAGGTATTTGTCTATTGAAAGTCCCGTTTAGGGCAGTGTGTAATCGTTATTATGATTAATGGAATGTTAAGTTTATAAATTTCATTTTGTCATTTTAATATATTATTATATGAAACAAATTAAAAATCATTCCTTTTAAATTAATCTGCCTATCAGTTATTTAATAAAGAATCTTAATGGTGAAACCTAGCCCTGTGTCATTATAAGGCCTGGCCAAGATGGTAAGACCTGATTAAAAGATTCAGTTTCCTGTTAACCTCTGTAAACATGCTAACATCTTTGGCAAATGTGATTCGTTAAGATCACACACGTCATTCTTATAAGAATCTTTCAAAGGATTCCAAGACCTAAATAAATGATTTAAGAGTCATGGGTTTAAATCATCAATTAAGATGATCACTTATCAGACATCCATTAGTGATGTAGTGCCTACGGGCCATACTTATTATCATATAAGACAAAAGACAGTTGTAGTCTATGACTCCCTGTCAGAAAAGGAAAAAGAACTATGGTTCAAACCTTCATGCCTTGATTCTCTGAAATCCTGGCTAATAATATATAAAACGTCAGTGTGACTAGGCTTTTGTGCCACTAACAATATTGTTATAATTAGGATAAGTTATATTCAAATCCTAAATGAAAGTGAGTAACAAATTAACCAAATATGGTCTATGTTTACCATGGTTAATGAATTGCCATAAAAAGACAGTTCTATAATAAACTCCTAAATAAAAATTTTGTCATTATCCTCTGTAGTAGATCAAGATCTCAAATGGCTGACCCGAATGGAGCTAATAGTCATTCAAAGGAGGATGGCAATGATAACGCCCAAATTCATATAACGGGAGCTGAATTAAAAGCTTTGGTAGACAACGCTGTTAAAACTGCCTTAGATCGGCAATATGAAGAATATAGCGAGTCTCGAAGCAGGACCCGGTCTGCACCACACTCTAAACCAAGAACCCATTCTGAGCATCACAGCAAACCACCCTCGACCCAGTCTAAACCTAAGAAGGATGACGATCGACACTCATCGAATGAGAATAGTGTCCGTCCTAAGAAGAAAATGGTCGATGATGCACCTCGCGCCAGGGGTTGCACGTATAAGTATTTCGTTTCTTGCAAACCCCGAGATTTCACTGGGGAAAAGGGCGCTATGGATTGCATGACCTGGCTAGACGAAATGGACACCATGGTGGACATTAGTGGTTGTGCTGAGAGGGATGTGGTGAAGTTTGTATCCCAGTCATTCAAGGGTGAAGCCCTAGCATGGTGGAGATCATTGGTTCAAGCCTCAGGGAAGGCTGTGTTGTATAGCATGTCATGGGAGGAATTTATTTCTCTCATCAAAGAAAACTACTGCCCTCAGCACGAGGTTGAGAAGATAGAATCTGATTTCTTATCGCTGGTCATGAAGAACCTGGATTGCCAGGCTTATCTCACGAATTTCAACACTCTGTCGAGATTGGTTTCGTACCTTGTAACACCGGAACCCAAACGGATCGCGCGCTTCATTGGGGGTTTGGCCCCAGAGATAAAAGCTAGCGTGAAGGCTTCTAGGCCTGCTACTTTTAGATCTGTGGCAGATATATCTCTGTCTCTCACACTGGATGCAATAAGACAGAGATCTCTGAGAAATGCTGATAATGAGAAGAGGAAACGTGAAGATGATGATTCACGTAGGTCTAACAAGAAGCACCGGGGGAATCGTGACCACAAGAAGGGGTCAGAGAACAAGAATAATGACCGACAGTCGGGCGATAGGCCCAAGTGCAATGTGTGCAAGAAGCACCACTTCGAAAAGTGCAGATTTGAGCAAAAATCCCAGCCAAAAGCATGTGGGATATGCAAGTCCTCTGAGCATAGGACTCTTGAGTGCAAGAAACTCAAAGATGCAACTTGTTATAGTTGCAACGAAAAAGGGCACATCAAGACCAACTGCCCGAAGATAGTGAAGAAGGCTGAAGAAGGGAAAAAGACCAATGCGAGGGTCTTTCAGATGAATGTTCAAGAGGCTATCCAGAACGACAACGTCATAACCGGTACGTTTCTTATCAATGATGTATTCGCAAGAGTATTGTTTGATTCTGGAGCAGATAAATCCTTTGTGCATGATAAGTTTTGTGAGTTGTTAAAATTGCCTGTTAAAACCTTGAATGTGAAATACGAAGTAGAACTAGCTGATGGGACTATGGGAACAGTCTCAACTGTTTTAGATGGATGTGTTATATCCATTAGGAATCACTCATTTCCTTTATCCATGTTACCCTTTAAACTAGCTGGTTTCGACGTAGTATTGGGTATGGATTGGTTATCGCACAACCAAGCCCAAATTGTGTGCAACAAGAAGCAAGTGGTAATCAAGACTCCGTCTGGAGAACCACTTACCATTCAGGGAGATACTCGACATGGATTGCCTGCACAAGTATCTATGCTAAAGGCATCCAGATGTTTGAAGAAAGGATGTGTCATTTATATGGCACAGGTGACTATTGGTGAGGAGAAACCCAAGATTGAAGACATCCCAGTCATCTCTGACTATCCTGAAGTTTTCCCAGAAGAACTGCCTGGTTTGCCACCAGACAGGCAAGTGGAATTCAGTATCGACATCATTCCAGGAGCCACACCTTATGCGAGAGCACCTTATAGATTGGCACCCACGGAAATGAAAGAATTGAGGACGCAGCTAGATGATCTGCTAGCCAAAGGTTTTGTTAGACCAAGTTCATCTCCTTGGGGAGCACCAATCCTGTTCGTCAAGAAGAAAGATGGTTCGATGCGTTTATGCATCGATTACCGTGAGCTGAATAAAGTTACAATCAAGAATAGGTATCCTTTGCCCAGGATCGACGATCTGTTCGATCAGTTGCAAGGAGCGAGCTATTTTTCCAAGATTGATCTCAGGTCAGGCTACCATCAGTTGAAGGTCAAGGACACAGATGTGCACAAGACTGCTTTCAGGACTCGTTATGGTCATTTCGAGTTCCTAGTGATGCCTTTTGGACTCACTAATGCACCTGCCGCATTCATGGATCTCATGAATCACGTTTGCAAGCCTTATTTGGATAAATTTGTCATTGTCTTCATCGATGACATCCTCATTTACTCAAAAAGTCAAGCTGACCACGAGAAGCATCTTCGATGCATTCTTAGGTTGCTTCATCAAGAAAAGCTTTATGCCAAATTCTCTAAATGTGAATTTTGGCTACGAGAAGTTCAATTCCTTGGACACGTAGTCAGTGAGCGTGGCATCCAAGTGGATCCCGCCAAGGTTGAAGCCGTCATGAATTGGCAGGAACTGAAGACGCCTACAGAGATTCGCAGTTTCTTGGGGCTAGCAGGATACCACAGACACTTCATCGAAAATTTCTCGAGAATTGCTGCACCCCTAACTTCTTTAACTAGAAAGAATATAAAGTTTAATTGGGGCCCTAAGCAGCAAGAAGCTTTTGATATCCTCAAGCAGAAGCTAAGCAATGCTCCAGTGTTGACATTGCCGGACGGAATGGAAGAATTTGTCGTATATTGTAATGCATCGCACACCGGTATGGGTTGTGTGCTTATGCAGAGGGGCAAGGTGATTGCCTATGCGTCACGACAATTAAAAGTACATGAAAAGAATTACACCACCCATGACTTGGAGTTGGGTGCCGTTGTATTTGCACTAAAGCTTTGGAGACATTACTTGTATGGCATTAAATTTGTGATCTATTCTGATCACAAAAGCCTTCAGCATCTGTTCAATCAGAAAGATTTAAATATGAGGCAGCGACGTTGGATGGAAACTCTAAACGATTATGACTGTGAAATAAGATACCATCCAGGCAAGGCCAACGTAGTCGCAGATGCCTTAAGCAGAAAAGAGAGAGTGAAACCGATAAGAATCAATGCCAAGAGCATTGAAATCAAGAACAGTTTGAACGAGAGATTGTTAGCTGCACAGAAGGAAGCTGTGTTAGAAGCTAACTATCCTAACGAAAAGCTAGGAGTAACTGAAGAGCAGTTATCCTATGGCAAAGACGGAATTCTGAGATTGAATGGAAGGATATGGGTTCCTGTTTATGGAGGTCTTCGTGACGTTATCCTTCAGGAAGCCCACAGTTCCCGATATTCCGTTCATCCTGGAGCTGATAAAATGTACCAGGACTTGAAGGCAAACTTTTGGTGGATAGGCTTGAAGAAGTCTATAGCCACCTATGTGGCAAAGTGTTTGACTTGTGCGCAAGTAAAAGCAGAACATCAAAAGCCGTCAGGCTTGCTACAACAGCCTGAACTTCCCGAATGGAAGTGGGAAATGGTGACAATGGATTTCATCACCAAGTTACCAAAGACAAAGAAGGGAAACGATACAATATGGGTAATAGTTGATAGACTGACTAAGTCAGCACATTTCCTACCCATAAAGGAGACTCATAGCTCCGATATGTTAGCCCAGTTGTTTGTAGATAAGATTGTAGCCCTTCATGGCGTGCCTGTGTCTATCATCTCTGATAGAGATACCAGGTACACGTCACACTTTTGGAAAAGTTTCCAACAATCTTTGGGCACACGTTTGAACTTCAGTACGGCTTACCACCCTCAGACAGATGGACAGAGTGAGCGTACAATCCAAACGTTGGAAGACATGCTTCGTGCATGTGCGATCGACTTAGGTGGTAGTTGGGATAACCACCTACCCTTGGTCGAGTTCTCCTATAACAATAGCTACCATACGAGCATTAAGGTTGCACCTTTTGAAGCCCTATATGGTAGAAAGTGTAGAACGCCCGTTTGTTGGGCAGAAGTTGGAGATGTCCAGATGTCAGGACCTGATATAATATTTGAAACAACGGACAAGATTACCCAAATTCGCGATCGATTGAAAGCTGCCCGAGACAGGCAGAAGAGCTACGCAGATTTGAAGCGTAAGCCTTTCAATTTTGAAGTAGGCGACAAGGTATTGCTTAAGGTATCACCCTGGAAGGGGGTGATGCGATTCGGTAAGAAAGGCAAGTTAAGCCCGAGATATATTGGACCTTTCGAGGTAATCGAACGTGTCAGATCGGTTGCCTACAAATTAAACTTACCGGAAGAGCTCAGTGGTATCCACAATGTGTTCCACATCTGTAACCTGAAGAAATGTTTCGCTGACGAATCACCGGTTATACCGCATACAGATGTACACATCGATGAGAGCTTAAAATTTGTCGAAAAACCTGTGTCGATCGAGGATCGACAGGTTAAGAAGCTTCGCAGGAAGTATATACCGATTGTGAAGGTAAAATGGGATGCCCGTAGAGGTCCCGAGTACACGTGGGAGGTAGAGTCCACGATGATAGAAAAGTACCCTCATTTATTTCAATAAATCTCGAGGTCGAGATTTCTTTTAAGGGGGTGAGGATGTAACACCTCGAAATTTTGCGTCCAATAATGTATTGACACGTGTCTTAGGTTTACACGTGGTATTAAATACTAAATAAAGGACTAAAGTTGACAAACATTGAAAGTATGTAAATTCGAGGGTTTAAAAATGTCAACAAGGGATAAATATACTGTACAATAACCCTAAATGATGCTCGTACCTTCAAACGAATGAATCATGTATCGTACGGAACGAAATATGGAAGAAAGTGAGAGATTACAAACTACAGGGGTTAAATGTGTCAACATGTTTAAGTTATACCTCTGAGTGACCCTTTGACAAACCCGAGACTTTGTAGCATTAAATTACGCTCACTAGAATGTACGATATAAATTTCGCGAAGTTCCGTTTTAAAACGAGAAAGTTATGATCAAAATCGTATGTGAAGGATTAAAAGCGTCAAACTTTGAAAGTTATGACTTTTCGGGAAATAATAAATTAACCAAGGGTTAATAAATTGGGTAGAAGTTTCGAGGCCCTTATTCGTAAATAAACGAGGCCCAAAATGCAAAGTTACCCCTTCGAAACCGAAAGGCCAGTGCAATAATTGCAAAAGATTTGAAAATCTTGAAAAACAGGTCTCAGGCGGGCCGCGTTAAAGAACCAAGAGATCTTACACGGGCCGCGCTGACAGTTGAGATATGGGCTCTGACATTGAGATTCAGGCGACCCGCGTAAAGGTTACCTGATCTCTAACGCGGGCCGCGTCAGCCCCCCAGATGCAGAAAATTCGGACAGAAGCACTGTTGAGTGTTTTAACCGACTTTATGTGCAATAATGAGAGCATGGGCGCCCCCTAAACGTCCCCTAGCACTCAGGGACACATGTTGATGATCTAAGAACACTTGTAGCACTTGTTGTCAATGATCTAAGGGCTTATGATTGCTATAAAAGGCCACATTGTTGCAACAAGTTCTTCACACCTCCAATCTGCCTTCTTGATCACTTCTGGAGCTCAAGTGCCTTCTTTGCTCATCCCTGGTCGTGCATAGGACTCTTGTAAGTGTGCTCCACCCTTTGTGGTTTAGTTTTTGCTTAGTTATAGCTTAAAAGTCAATCCGTCGTAATTAGCGATTGACTTAACGATAAATCACAAATGGTCCAGTGATTTGTCGAATCAAAGGTAGTTATATGTTGGTAATCATATGGGCATTAGACCCCTAAAAGGACACCCTCTGGTTCCCACTCTAACTAATCCAAATGTCGAGTCAAACTTGCTTAGAAAAAGTCAACAGAATGCTAATTTGCGATTTTATGCATAATCAGTAATGTAGATGGCGTGTAACCTCTTTTAACACTCATGTAACATGATAATAAGTATATTAACTAGTCTAAGCTTGTTTGATCCGACCAATTACTGTTTTGACCCGGTTCGGAACCGAAAGTCGCAAAACTTTGACTTTTGCTTTGACTTCAGTTCTGACCCGTTATGGTATGTTTTATATATGCCTTAGGACTCTCTTAGGACCAGGTTACATGATGGTGTAACCCTCTGTGACCGGTTCGTTGTTTGTCCTAGTCTTTCACACATTTTCGTTAAAAGCTCAAAAGTTGACCATCACGCCCTTTTTACTTTAAAACGATGATTTTGGACATGTGAAAGGACAATAACCTTAGTTACTGATTTCTAAGCATGTCCCTAAAATTTCATGTCAATCCGAGGTCTAGAATAGGAGTTATTCTAAATAGCGCAATTACGGAAACTTTAGTAATTAAACGGCGCAATTAGCATAAAGCCTATCTAAACCCAAATTTCGACACCAAACCTTTTACACACTGATGTAAAATAATATTTTGAGATTTTTAAAGATTTTTAATAATTTTAACCTGCTCATAACCTGTGTAGGACTCTTACGGTTACCCGTTACGCCTTTTGCACGCACGGTTCGTTTTATGTAACTAGTTTACATAAACTAGCCGAAACGGGTCAAACGTTATTGTTTTACTTCAGATCCAGAGTGTGGTTATATTACCCATATAAAACAAGTCTTCAAACTTGTTGGGTCCAAACCACATTCCATTCCCGGTTTTCGCCCTTCACGCGATTAAACCGTATTTATCCTTCGAAACTGACCAGTCTAAGCTAAGGCTAAATTAAAGACCCGTTAGGATTCTAATAGGTTGTTATAAACCTTCGTTCCAGAATAGGAGACCAGTAAAAGATACTTGCATTTGTTTAATTGAGGATTATTACTTGCTCAGGTAAATACTTTTAACTTATTTTCCGTTATACGGGTTTGGGTTACGGTATATAAAGATACCGCTTGGTCGGGCGATTGACCCAACTCATTAGTAGTTGGTTATTATCAATGTGACCCGTTTAAAAATTTGTTTTGTTGGCTTTACGCCTTTGGGAGCTTAATGACCATGTCCCAAATATCCTTGGCATCATTTTATGAAATGGCCACGACCTCGACATGCGGGTGTAGGCGTACACCCGACAATGTGTCTATATTATTAAAGGTATAACCGTTGGTTTTCCTGCCACGGCTTTATGCTATGTGGCGTGTCTATTAACCTTAAACCCGGCACGACCCGGGCGACCGAACGCATAGTGAACATGTAATTCTTTTACAAGATTTAATTTATAAATTATCCCAAGTTATAAAGAGTTTGTGCCTTGTGCATTCAAATCAATTTTATTAAACCTTTTTTTCAAAAGTGTCGGTTGAATGTATTTACCAGTGTAAACTGACGTATTTTCCCCAAAAGATTAAATGCAGGTTCTACACGAAATAGGCTGGTCACTCCTTAGCATCGTTAGAGTCTCGCAAGCTTTGGATGCCATTTTCTGTTGAACAATATTTCTATCTTTATTTTGATCCCCTGTGGATTTATTTCGACTATTCGTGATACTTGGTTATTACATTCGATGGTTGAAATATAATCTATCTTTATGCTTCCGTTGTGCATTTAAATATTGTGTGGTTTGACTATATTGTTGCCAACTACGTCACGGTAATCCCCCACCGGGCCCACCGGTGAAACACGTGGAAATCGGGGTGTGACATTTGTTGTGGTAGGATTAGTTGCTCATATTGGCATTATCTTCTACAGCAGTTGTCGTGTAGGTAATCATTTATGTCTCATATTGTTTAGGGTTTTGTATTTTATGTATATCTTTTGATTTGTGTGTTTGATTTTGGGTGTGGTTGAGTGTTTGTTATGGTTTAGGGTGATGAAGACATTCAGCCATTTAATACCCTTATTGCTGCAGAAAGAGATAGATAGATTTGTGTATCTTATTGATTGTTTTTAATATTGTAGCGATGGTTGGCAGGTGACATGGAATTTTATGAAACCTGAAAAACAAATGTATACGGATAATCCTGATGTCAACACTGTAAGTCTCTCTGCACACTCAATATGCAACTTTTTATGGATTATTATTAATCTTTTGGATGATTACTAAATTATTTTACTTTCATGTTTTTAGGGATTGCATCTCAAGCCAACAGTTAATGGATTTTATCCATGAGCAATTGATATCGGTAAGTTTGAGATAACTCATGTTGTCCTTTAAATTACATCAGGTTAAAGTTGACGTTGTTTGAAATGTTTTTGCTAATAAGTTGAAGTCACTTGAAGAGGTGACGTTGTTTGAAATGTTGTTGCTAATAAGCTATTCCTATCAAATATGGTTGATTTTTACTATACAAAAAATTGTGCATTTCAACCGCAGCCCGTTTTCACTGCATAAAAAAAGTTACTTTTAACAACAGTTGAAAGTTTAAATCATTTACTAAATAATGCATCAGTTTTCGTTTTTCTTTATCTCAAATCAATTAAATTGATCAATTTTAGTTTATCAAATTTTATATAGTAACGATTTTAATTCAGGATTCTATTAAGGGAGATTAGAGGATGACCTCGATTTGCCTACGTGTCACGTTCTTAGCTATTAACGGAGATTAGAGGATGACCTCTGTTGAAGAAGCAGCCAGTGAGAGTGTTTTGGTTGAAAACTTGGAGGGGTCGGTGACGTTGTCGAGGTTGTCAGGAAATGCAAAGTGATAGCATTTCCTGACACCCCTCGATAATGTCACCGACCCCTCCTAAAAATTCCATCAAAACACTCTCACTGGTTGCTTCTACACCAGAGGGTTTCTTTTTACTACCTGAACCTGTATCATCTCAATTGTGGTGACTGACCCTGTATGTGTTGTTACATTAAGGTTCAATTAGGATTTTTATGATGGTGAAAATTGATCGGTTCAGTTTTGATAACCTTATATGCTTTTGTCATCTCAGGCTTTGATGCCGAGATCAGGCGTGTTGTTGCAACATGCCCTAATCGTTGCCGGCTGCCGTTCGCGGCTGTTATAGGTAGCGTTGGGTGTAATTGATGTTTGGTTAATGATAATTAGATCGATGTCACCAAAGGCATATTCAGTCAATGATGTTGATGAGATGCTTCTCACCTGAGACTAAAACTATGATGAAGCAAACGCCTGCCCGAATATAAGTGAGGTCTGACATTTTCAAATCATTTGTATTACTTTATCAAATCATTTAGTGTTGACTATGTTGATGAATAAAAATGAATTCAAAGTGCACTTTTCTTGTGCTTTCAACATGAGGCTATGATGATTTTGCAAACTTTGTGAAAATTGAATGAAGATAGCATTATGGTATGGCAAGGTTGTAGGATGGCAGTTGTTCATGCAACCTCTCTTATAGCTATGGTGTTGTCATTTTTATGCACAATCTGAGCCTGACAGTTTGACAATATAAATGTTTTGCAACTTGTAAGGACCTTCAAAAATGT
Organism: Helianthus annuus; assembly: GCF_002127325.2. Taxonomy (NCBI): domain Eukaryota; kingdom Viridiplantae; phylum Streptophyta; class Magnoliopsida; order Asterales; family Asteraceae; genus Helianthus; species Helianthus annuus. The sequence goes on along the minus strand of NC_035439.2, from coordinate 28,621,585 downwards.
CCCTAACCAACCTATAGATGTAAACCCAGACCCCTAAAACCCTATTGTACATGAAAAACCAAAAAAAAACAAGAAAATTGGGTTTTAAGCGGGCCGCGTAAGGGATAGCTTAACCTTACGCGGGCCGCTACAACTTAATGATCAACTGGATAAGTTTTAGGGTTCTAGGGTGGGCCGCGTAAAACTTAAAGGATGCTTACGCGGGCCGCGTCAACTTGAAATTCAACCGGATAAGTATCCGGGCCATGTATAACCCATTTGTCCAACCTAAGCCCATGACCCATCAACCCTACGCCTAGACTAGGCGGCCTCACGGGCCGCGTAAGGTATATGTGTGGGTTTACGCGGGCCGCGTAAAACCCAGATTCAGGCTATAAATATCCTAGCTCAGGGGCTTTCATTCTGTGTCGACGAAACTTTCCAAAAACGAAGATATACTGTCCAAAATTATAATTTCATATAGTGAGGTGCTGCTACGATACCGGGTATTAACTCGATCGCTATTACGATTCAACGTCCGATCGATTGAAACTATCCAACGAATGTTTAAGTGCTGCTCAAATTGGGTTTATACTTTGTCATTCGTCGTTAATTCGATGGATGTTTAAGTATCGCACTTTGTCATTTGTTGTGAGGGTTTAATCTCGTGAATTGTCGTAAATGTTGTATTAGTTACTAACCCAGTTCGTGTGCATTGTTATTTAAATTAGGTTAAACAGGCTAATCAGTAGATTAAACTCCGCCCGTATAAATGTGCAAGGTGAGTCATTCTCTTTTTACCAAATTGTTTCCAAAACTCTATTTATTTCAAAGTTATAATTACAGGGATTAAGTCTTTGTAATCACCAAGTTACAGCCGGTATGTGGGGTTTTGTATACATTACTTGAAAACCGTCACCATTGGACGGGTTAGCCAAGGGGTGATATAACCATAGTCATAGACACCATTGGACTCTGAGGTTACCAATAGGTGGTCGAGTGACAAATACCGTGGGTATATGGTTGATAAACAGAAACATTGTAATCACTCTTAATACTGTAAATTATAACAAAATGTCGTTTTAACAAAAAGAATGATTCACTCAGTATTTCCCGCTGACAAAACCATTTTCAAACATGTTTCAGGTGATCTGTTGTGATCCAAGAAAAGTGCCGTGAAGCACTACAAGCTTAAGGAGGTGGCTCAATATAAATAAATAAAGAAACATGTTTTGTGAAATAAAGATTTCCCAGTGAAATCACTTTACTGTAAATTACAGGGTTTTATCCCTAAATTATGTAATAAAGAAAACGGGCATTTTAATATTAAAAGATCCTGTATTAAAGACTTTCGTTGTCGCCTAAATTAAATACCACGGGGTTCCTGTCCCGCGGCTCTTGACCGGGTTAAACCGGGGCTAGGGCCGTGACAGGAAAAGGTGGTATCAGAGCCACTGATTTAAGCTAATTAAGTATTCAGCAAAATACTTAATTTTACTGATTGCCATTCTGTGATTATGTGTTTTATTAACTGACTATTTGTTAGTTACAGTATGGGTAAATAAAGACTTTCGGCTATCTATCATAAATTAGATACTTCACCTAAAGAAATAGGAACTTCCTCAAAATACCCAGCAGATATGGATGAAGGAATATTTGTCCGTAAAGCCCAGTTTGAAAAGCCACTTTCTCCCAATAAAAGAAGTTTGATTATTAGGAAAAGTCAGGAGAAAGGAAAGAAATCACAACCAAAGGAAGTAAAGTTTAATCCGGAAACCCAGGAAATAGGCAATAATCCACCTTGGGAAGACAAATTAGATGAAAAATGGGCAGATCTTTATATGTTAGCAACGGTAGCAGTAACTACCAACCTTTAAAACTATCAGGACCCTGAATCAGTATTAGCGCCTATATTACCTACAAGCCAGAAGCTCTAAAGAAACATTATCCCGTAAATAAATAAATCACGATAAACCCTAGTGTGTTTCAAATTTCAGTTGTCCTTTGTATTAAATTAATCACACGGTATGCAATAATACTTAAATGTTTATTTGTGAAATTTTGTTATAAAATTTTAACTTAGCATTTTTGTGCATTTTGCATATATGCTAAACAGCATGAATGAGTTATCTGAAGCCCTTCAGAATCTCAATCTCTATCCTGTACCAATAGAAGTTTCCAATGACTTTACTGGTAACATTGCTGATTTGGAGGAACCTATGGAATTTCAAGCTCCACCTCCGGAGAAAGCAAAGCCTAAGAAAAGAAGAAGATATGTAGGATGGAGGAAACCAGCAACTAGGAAAATTCCCAAAATAGAAAATCCTATGGATAAAGGAAAAGGGATCGAGATCGGAGAAAGTTCTAGGCCAGCAGAGATAGAAATCGAGGAAGATGTTAGGCAAACAAAAATAGAAATCGGGGAAAGTTCTAAGCAAACTGAAGAATTTCCATTTCAGGAGGAATTAGATCATCTAATGGCAAGCTGTGATATCATTAGACCTATCACCAACAATCTCTACCTTTATCCTGCTGAAACCCAACTTCCAATGAACTTGGAACCAGCTATTCCAGACCCTCTAATCCACACCCAACCTTTAGGAGAAATGGACAAGTGGTTGACTAACGACTGGCAATTTCAAAACCTTCTTAATAGTCCTTATACCTTTTTCCCTCAGTTCGACCCAGAACCTATACCAAACCCACCGATGAGTAATGAAAACTTAGCTGAACTCCGCCATTTTGGCGAGGAGCTGATAGGTACAGGGAATAGGATCCGGGAAATGGGAGAACAAATCTCCTGGAAATACGACGAAAGGGAACGTCGCTACTAAAATGCTAGCTGACAAAAGAATAGTGGGGATGGGAAGCTGTATTTGTATAATAACAGTAGTAACAAAAATATAACTCTGTAAAATAGAAATAAAACTTCTGTAAAATAACAGTGTGTACGGATGCCTAATATAATCTATAAAAATGGAAGTCGAGAAATCGACAATTTTGGCTATACATGTGTTGTAAAAATTTATGTGCTTATGTGCAAATTGTTTTGTTTAATTATCGATTATTTGACACTACTAATTTATACCTATAATAATTACCAGATGGAAAACGCTGGTAATGAACCAGTTAATGAAGTGAATCAATCTGAGCAAAATCAGGAAAATCAATTTATGACTAGACAAGATATCGAGAATATCGTTGCTCAAGGGATAGCCAATGCTATTCCAGCAATTCTGGCTGCTGCCCAGAAACCTGCTGAACCTCAACAAATCATTCCTAGTAAACGTACTCAGGAAGATAATTTCAGTAATAGCGTAAACATAGGCGGCAACCATGATAATCATAACAATGATCCGCGACAGGCCCTACTTCTTAAGAAAATGAAAGCTGCAACGTCTGGTTGCACTTACAAAGAATTTCTTGCTTGTAAACCAGCTGAATTTGCAGGCAATGAAGGGGCAACTGCGGCACTGCATTGGTTGGAGAAAACCGAAGCAGTACTTATGATAAGTAAATGTGCTGACGAAGACAAAGTTATGTATGCTTCGCATCTTTTTAAAGCAGGGGCACTAGAATGGTGGAATACGGTACTTCAAGGCAAAGGAAGAAATATGGCCTACGCCATGAATTGGGAAGAATTTAAGCAGCTAATGGAAAGAAAATTCTGTCCCGAATATGAAAAGGAACAAATGGCAAATAAGTTCTTGAGCCATCGTATGGTGGGTGTAGATTGTCGAGGATATACTTCAACATTCTTCGAATATGCGAGAGTGGTACCAACCCTGGCTTCGCCAGAACCAGTGCTTATTTCCCGTTATATTTGGGGATTAATTGGAGAAATCTGTAATATCGTTAAAGCTGCGAGACCACGTGTCACACCCTAGCTTTGCGGAAGCGTGGTTAATTTGGTGTGACTTCTTAATACCATAGCTTAACCATAACAAAGCTATATGAAATAAAACCATGCAAGATCATCCATTTAAATAAGTTTTAAAAACCAAATACAATAACATTGTCTTGACGGAAACACATCCTAGCGACATAAACATTGTTCAACATAACATAAACATAGTTTAAGGACGGTGACTTGTCCAGGAAAGAGTCACATTCCCTAAACCCGGATGACCTCGTAACTAGTGCAGCAGGAAAACGTGTCATACCGCGCCAGATCCTTTAATTCCCTGAAATACATGTAAGTTGAAAAATCAACAATAATGTTGAGCGAGTTCATGTGTAAGTGAGTAAATAAACCTTTGTAAGTATAAATCCTGGTATGTAGCAAATAAGGGAATTGAGATCACCAATGGTTTACAAGGCCATTGATATGTGTGAAGTGCAAGTAGGGAGACTCAAACCTAGCAGATTTATGCGTCGGGCACAAAGTCACCCCGAGGTCCGTTTCTAGTTTGGCCTGGGGCTGGGCTCGCTACACCCAGATAGATCTACCGCTCCTGTCCCTCGGTCCTACCATGAGGATTAATGACCTCATGTTGCTCCTACCCACTCACATGATCTAAGTAGTAAACCTCCTTACGCTAACCATACCATGTATATAGTACTTGTAATCATAGTAACATGTATTTCACCCCCGCAGTTTATAAAACTGAAAACAGTTAAGAGAAAAGGGGGACATGAACTCACAGTGGGGCGTCTCTACCAAGTATACCTCCAAATCAAGCAGCTGTGCGACGACCTACATGTACTAACTCTATTAGACGGACGGCCGTGCCTTAGCTTTATGGTTTAAGTTTTGGGAAATAGTTAGACAACTATTTCGTGTTTACATTCTGTGCATACTTGGTAATTTATTTTCCTTCCCAAGGATGGGGGATATAATACATCTGTGTTCGAAATATATTATTAAGTCTCACTTAAAATATATTTTATTTCTAACTCCAAAATATAAATATTTTTCTCAAAAATATTATATTTTCTATTTCATATGATTTTACAAAAATACGCGTTCATAAATATTTCTTTAAATGCGTAAGTTACGTTTTAATGACCGAGTGTGTTAGGACCGGTTTGACTCCGAAACGATTGCGTATGACACGTTCGACGTGCGGAAACCGTGAACGTGAATAACCGAAACACACGAGACGTACTATTAACGTGATTCTTTGATAGATCTGAAAAGATACAAGAACCGTGAATCACCTTTTGCCTTTCTCTCTCTACTTTCTCTCTCTAGCTTCTCTCTCTAACCTCTAAACTCCAAAGATCAAAATGGCAAAAGTCTCTAACTAAAAGCCTAAGGCTTCTATTTATAGGCCAAAGGTGATAAGGAATCTTTCCTTATTTACAATAATGCCACCTTGCCTTTAGTAACAAGATATTACATTGTAAACACTATAGTTCTTCTGTTTCTGCTACGAACTGAGATGACGGAGGCGATAGACATTAATGTACCAACAGTCTCCCCCTTGGATATTGCCGCAGTCAATCTCAATCATTCAGACTCGTAGCTTCTTTTCTTTTCTTTCTCTCTCTTTAGCTTGAATATAATCCCGGTGGATTTATCTTCAGCTTCAGCTCCTCCTTTCGGTGAACTCTTCAGGCTCCCCCTTTCGACAAGCTTCCGTGCTTTGGGATCGACACCTGGCTTTCCAGTTACAAGCTCTTCCAGGAACGATACCTGGCTCCTTACACGCTTCCGTTAGCATTGAGCTCGTCTTCAGACTCCCCCTCAGACTCGGCTGTCGGGATCGTAGTCTGGAATAACATCTGCAACACTCATACGTTTATAAGTGACAGTGTTTTGAAATTGTCCAGAAATCGTAATCTGGCTCTTTAAACTTTCTAAATCAAGATTCTGGTTTTAAGATATAATAATATGAATATATCCAGGATTATCTTGACTCTCTCCCCCTATCAAAATGCTTTATAGATTTGACAGCGTTAAAGAATCCAAATCGAAAAACTGACTCTTTTAAGATTTTAACAATATGAGCATCCAAATCCTTCACGGTTGATCATCCAAGTCCAAATTAATGACCTTGGAGATATCACTAACTGTTTTTAAATTTTGATTTTAATTTTAAAAACTTCAAGCTTCAAATTAATGAACTTGATTTATTTCCAGAAACACGATTAGCATACTTCGATCTTGAAACTTAGCACTCAGACATCGGTTGTCGAAAATAAAGCAGAAATCAAAATCTTTTTGTATTTTTCTGAAAGTATAAAGCAGTAAAGAAATATGTACAAACATATTTACAGACAATATTTTTGTTTGAGTTCGTGTAAGAGGATCATATCAGTTTTTGAAACAAATCACTAGCACCGTTAAGCTTTAATCATTTTAAGTTCTAAACGATTCACCTCGATTAACGATATAGTTGTCCTCTTAAATTTTCATACAATTTTCAATCTATTCAGAATACGCTTTAGATGTTTTAGGAACTTAGCTCGATTTATGTGTCCCACCTCTTGAATATACTCCCGTATCCAGAATCTCAATATTCAGTCTTACAGGCAAGAGTACTACAATGATGTCTGTATATAAATTAGGGGTTAAATGCGAGAATTGAGGGATCTCAGGTCAGAACTTCCGTTCAGCAGAGAGATATCAATTTCGACTTTGCGGTGTGTCCCCTTTAGAGAATCTTTTAGCTACAACAGATGATTATCAATTTTATTGTCTAATCACTGAGGGCTAGAATGCTATGTTTCAAGCATTTACTGCAAAGCATTATCCAAGGACTAGGTCAGAACTACCGTTCAGCAGAAGTCCCGGAATAATACCCCAGACATCATAGAGTATTACCACCTAGTATATCAGAATACGAGACCTTTCAAACGAGATTTCAGGGGTTACCTATATATCCAAGTAGTGTTCCCCACAAATTTCGCAAGTTTGAAATTTTAGGTTTATATCCCGAATAAATCTACTAAATGTACGAAAACCTATCGTCACATCATCAGTGAGACCATTTATCACATTTGACATTACATTTCTTTAGCGTGCTGTGATAGTCCACTGATGTACTATCATTTCCTCTTTTATCAACAAAAACTCAAATTTTTTTAACTTTATCATGTTTTTGGCTTTTTCAAATTTTCTAATGTTTTTGGATTTTCTGACAATAATATCTCTTACTCCCCCTAAAATTCAAAACCATTTAAAGAAAATTTGACAACCTGATACTGATAGCTTTGTCTCGCCATCCATTTTCTGCATCTCATGCATAGATTTGCAGATGTACCCCCATGATTTACAACACATTGATCTTTTACAGTTTGAAAACCGTTTTTCAATCTAGTGAAATTAATCATGTTTGTTCAGCCGTGAGGGTTTCGGCGTATTCAATCAGAACTTCCCCTGATAACAAACTATTTTCCCATTATGATTTCAAAACACTTAAGTTTGTTTTAATCAAAATGGTTTTTCCGGAAAATAAGTTTTGTTTAATTCAGACACGGGGTTTATTCATCACTTTGTTCTTTCATCAACTAATTCGAGAGTTAAATCAAGTACAACTTAATGTCCTTGATAAAACATTTCTCAAGAAAGATGCCGATTCCTACTCCTCAATTACCAACCTGGGAGTTCCGGCAAATTCAAATAACATATTTTTTATAAATTTTTGTATTTTTGAAATTTAGAGACAAACATATTTTTGATTTTCAAAATTTTTTTTTGACAAAATGAAAACATATTTTTGGTTTTTAAATTTTTCAATTATGATTTCAAAACACTTAAGTTTGTTTTAATCAAAATGGTTTTTCCGGAAAATAAGTTTTGTTTAATTCAGACACGGGGTTTATTCATCACTTTGTTCTTTCATCAACTAATTCGAGAGTTAAATCAAGTACAACTTAATGTCCTTGATAAAACATTTCTCAAGAAAGATGCCGATTCCTACTCCTCAATTACCAACCTGGGAGTTCCGGCAAATTCAAATAACATATTTTTTATAAATTTTTGTATTTTTGAAATTTAGAGACAAACATATTTTTGATTTTCAAAATTTTTTTTTGACAAAATGAAAACATATTTTTGGTTTTTAAATTTTTCAATTTTTAGAGTTTTTGAAAATATTGTTTATTTATGTACAGAAATCAAACAAACTCCCTGTTTAACCGTTGCAGGGATCAGCAGCCTCCGGTGCCAGGCTGCTTCGTTTCTCCTTTGGTTGACATTCAGTTTTCTTCAGAAACACCTGCACATTCAAATTTTATCAAATACGACCCAATAATTTTTTTCATTAAAGATGGATGCCGATTCATGCTTCGCGATAAAGGAAGCTCCGGCAAATCAAATTGTTCAATCAAACATTTTATCCACCCAAGCCTCACCAGCCTTGGGTGTAACCTTGACTCTAGCAATCTGAATTTTAAAGTTTTCAGCCTTAAGTGGTGGAAAATTTGCATCATAATCAATCGAAATTGACTCCTCAGCCTTTTTCACCTCATAAGTTGAACTTTATGTTTCTGTTTTTGATTTCCATATTTGTTTTTGTTTCTCATTTTTAACTAAATCGACTTGTTTCTTAACACTCCATGTTTGACCTTTTGGAGTCCCACGTTTGTAAAAATGTGACTCTTTTTGAACATTTGGACTCTGAACAACATCTTTTGGTTTCCAAAATTGGTTTGGTTTTGTTGCATCAACAGTTGTTTTCCAACTTTGTGTTGTTCTAAGTTCGGGTGTCACTGGTTTCCAAGTTTGTTGTGAGTCAGCCTTTGACAATTTTGGCTTCCAAGTTTGCTTTGATTCAAACTTGGTCGACTTTTGATTCACAACTTCAGATTTCTGTTTTTGAACATAAACAGACTTCTTTTCCATCTCAATACCAACAGGTTTCAGATTTGGACATTTGCGAGCAAGATGTCCTGTTTGATCACATTTAAAGCATGTTCTCTTTGAAACATCTTTGACCTGTTGTTGTTGCTTTTTCTGGGCCTGAAACTCTTCATTTGACTGTTGTCTAAATTTGAGTTCTTTCTCTTCTTCTGAACTTGTTCCGTGAACGAAGTTCATTTTTGCCTGAAAATTCGAAGTTTTATTTTTATTCCAATTTTGTTTTTTATTATAACCCAACCCAGCCTTCATGTTTTTCTTCTTGTAACCAGGTTTGTTATAAAAAGTTTTGTGACCTTTACCAGCAAATTTTGGAATTTCAGATTTTTCAATCTCAACCATCTTGAATACTTTGTCAATCTTTTCTGAAATCACATTCTGAATCGGGAATACAACGTCTAAGAATAATTTGTCCGATCCAATCATGGTATAAACCAATCCCTTTGAATCATCATTCAAACTTTTCTCGGATTTTGTGTTCTTCAGATATCCATCATGAAGATTTCCTTCATCTTCATCCTGTGATTCAGTTTTACCTGTATGAACCGACTCTTCGTTCAAGACGCTTTCAACGACTTTACCTACCACCTCTGAATCATGAGTATCATCAGATTTGGAATAGGTTATGTCAATGTTGTCTGGCAATTTGTCTACCATGTTGAAAGCTTTTTCGACCTTTTCCTCATCATAAAATGCAAACTTTTCCGGTGGTGGAACTTGATGAAACTCTTAGCCAATGCCTTTCTTGTTCTGCTCAGACTCACCATCACCCGGTTTTATATTGAAAATTCGTTCAAGCACATATGACGACACATGGTAACTTTTTAACTTGTTGTTTTCCTGTTCTAAATCAACAATCTGTTGCTTTAGCTTAGCAACATCCTCAATATAGGAATTAACAACATCTTGTTTTATAGCATACATTCGTTTAAGCTCTTTTGTTGTTTCAGACATATAATTCATTCTTGATTGAGCATATTTCATTTCATCTTTCACCTTTTCATATGACTCTTTTATAACCTCATATGATAATTTCATTGAATCATATTCCTTTTTTATTTCTTGACAAGCAATTTCTTTTTGTTCACATTCATTTGTTATTTTCAAAACGTTTTCTTTCAAAACTTTATTTTCTTTTTCCAATTTGTTACATTTTTCAGAAAGTTTTTCATCATTTTCTTTAAAAACCTTTTCTTTTTCTAACATTTCTTTGCATTTATTTTTGAAAATGTTTTCGATTTTTGTGAATTCAAGTTCTTTTGTTCTGAATTGCTCATCTTTTTCAGTACAAGCTCTGCACTGTTCCATGCATTTCTTGCACTGTTCAGCTGGTTTTAAGAATTCAGAATCAGAATGTACCTCAGTGTTTGGCACTTCGGTGTTTTCAGCTTCCTCTGGCTGCTTCATCTTAGCATCATTCAGCTTTTGTTCAACACTGACTTCTTTGCCAACATCACCAACATCTGATTTTTCATTTTTCTTTTCTTCTTCTTCAATTTGCTGTTCTTCAACTTCTTTCACCACTTCAGCTTTTACAGCTTCTGTTTCGACTTCTTCAGCAACCTTCTTCAGATTAACTACCATCTCTTCAACACTCTTCTTCATTTTCTCTTCATCCCTTTTTCTCAAGCATGACAGCATAGCATATCGGATATCTTTCTCGTATTGTTTAACATATGCATCATCTTTCGTCACTCTTCTGTAATATTCAGCTCTCAACGGGACAGCAAGAAGAACATCATTAAAGATTATATCTTTCTTTGGAACAACTGGTTCTCCTTCTCTGTTGTAATACCACTCTCTCTTCTTGTCCCATCGTTTGTTGCTGACAGCATTCTCATATTCTTCCTGCATCTCATCCATTCTTCTGTAAACCACATCTCTTTCTTTATGTGTTTTCTCACTCAAGATCTCTTCTCGAGTTTTCTCTTTGTTCTCAATCTTTTCTTCATGGTTTTTAGCAGGTTCTTTTTCTTCTTTAATTTCAGCAACATTTGCAAACTTTCTTGGTGCTGTCGTAGCTTTCCCATGAGCTGTTTTGCGAACAATATCATTTCGATCTTCTTCTGGACAAATTTGAGACCAATCATATCCTTCATCAGGATATATGACAGGACAAGCTCTTGAAGTTGTTTTTGGTCTATCTTCAATCAACTTTGGCTCTTCTCTGCTTCGATGGTAGATCGCCTTTTGATAATAATCATCATTGAAAGGACGTTCATTTCTTTCAGCAACTTCTGCATTCTTACACTCTCTTTTGAAATGACCCTTTTGCTTGCATTTGAAACAGGTCACTTTTGACTTGTCAAAACCAAGCTTTGTTGACGGACCACCAAGAGATTGTTTCCCAGTAATTTCCATGTATCTTTGAGCTCTCCTAATGCAGCTTGCTAAACACCAACGAATATCAATAAGCTCCATCTCCTCTGGATCAATCTGGTCGTAGTCTTCTTTCGTCAGTTCAGAATTACCGATTTTTCCAGCTACCAGACCTTCATATGATTCCAGGACAGATGCAAGAAAGCTCATTTGCTGCTTCGCTGCATTGATACTCATTGCTGGAGAATTTTTCAGTTTAAGAGCAATGTTGCATAAAATTTCATCTGTGTCTTCTGAATTTGTTTGTGAAGATGAATGATATCCAGACTGATGACTTGTTGACGTTGTTTGAGATTCATTCATCTTTTCACCAATGAATGCTGTCTTTGGTGAACCAACGCCCTTCTCTGAAAGTACACTACTTTTGTAATACAAGCCGACATTCTGTTGACGTGAAGACTCTGTCATCTTGCTTTGTTTCTGCAGCTCTAGATCATGACTCTCAATCTTTTCAAACAATGCATCAAGAGAAATTGTATCATATGAATCATCATTTTTCAAAATAAACACAAACGTTTGCCACTGATCAACTCGTGGTAACGCTTCAATCACTTTATCGATGATTTCTTCTCTTGTTTTAGCAATTTCAAATCTTTCGAGTTCGATTTTTAGGTGACAAAATCGTTCTATCATTTGCCTCACCGATTCTCCTTTTAAACTATCAAAAAGATCAAATTCTTTTTTAATTAGCGCGATTTTGTTCTTTTTAATTTGTTTGCCACCCTCAGCTTTAATACGTAAAGCTTCCCAAACCGATTTGGATGTCCCGCTATGATTTAATAATGCAAATATATCGTTTCTAATTGCTGACTGTATCAATGCGATCATCCTTTGTTCGGCGGCAAATTCTGCTCTGTCGTCTCTGGAGAATTTTTTGAACTGTAAATCTTCACCTTTGTCATCTTTTGGTTTTTCGTATCCGTACTCAAGACAAAACCAACTTTCATGTGCATATGCTTTTGCCCAATTAATAAATCTTTCTTTCCACCAAGTGTAATCTTCAATGCTTTCAAGCGTTGGTGGTTTAGAATGCGTTCCGTAAAAGTTATCATGCTTGATGTTCTCATTGATTGCCTTCGTAATTGTTTTTGGTGTAACAGTTGTAACTTCGGATGATTCAGATGTGAACGCGTTGAAAAACGTGTTATAAAATTCCTCAGCCATGGTTTGAACTTTTTGAATTACCTTGAATCACCTGAATGAATTACGTAAACAATCGATTAGTTCAAAGACTTTTAACAAACTTGATTTTGGTAATTAATCGATTTGATATGATTTTACAAATAATATGATCCAAATCAATTTTAACACAATTTAATCAATTTGATTATTATCAACCGATCTGATGGGGATTAGCTAGCCGATCGGGTGGAAATGAATGCTAGTCGATCGGGTGAGAAGTGAATGCTAGTCGATCGGGTGGGAGGTGTTGTTAGCCGATCGAATGGGAAAAGATGCTAGCCGATCGGATAAGAAATGGATGCTAGCCGATCGAGTAGAAAGGTCTCTGTTCGATCGAGTAGGAAAGTATTGCTGTTCGAGTGGGACTTTGCTAGCCGATCGAACAGCTGTTCGATTGAAGTATTGTAGCAGTGGTGCTAGCCGTTCGGCTAGGAATGCTGTGCTGTTCGATCGAACAGAGTCAAAAAGTCAAAGTGTTTAATGAATGTTATGCTGTTCGAATGAATGACTTTCTAGCCGATCGAACAGCTGTTCGATTGAAGTGCACTAATATGCTGTTCGATTCAAAGTTCCTGTTCGATCCAAAATTCCTGTTCGATCCAAAATTCCTGTTCGAACCAAAATTCCTGTTCGATCCAAAATTCCTGTTCGAATCAAAATTCCTGTTCAATCCAAAATTCCTGTTCGAATCAAAATTCCTGTTCGATCCAAAATTCCTGTTCGAACCAAAATTCCTGTTCGAATCAAAATTCCTGTTCGATCCAAAATTCCTGTTCGAACCAAAATTCCTGTTCGAATCAAAATTCCTGTTCGATCCAAAATTCCTGTTCGAACCAAAATTCCTGTTCGAACGGTTAGCACTTTGCTAGCCGTTCGAGTAGCTGTTCGAGTGATAGTTTCCTGTTCGAACGGTTAGCACTTTGCTAGCCGTTCGACTAGCCTAACCGAACGGTTGGCCTACTCGATTCAAGTTCCTGTTCGATTAAACTTCCTGTTCGATCGAGTGACCTGTTCGAACGAGTTGTTAGTTCGATCGAACAAGAACTGATGAACAGTTTGACGAACGGTTTCAGCAAAAAGTTCACAAAAACGCAGATTTCTCCCAAACGGCTTGGAATTTTGACCTGAAAATTTGTAGGATCATAGATCAGATATAGGCGCACAACATATCAAAATTTCATCCAATTTCAACCGTAAAAACACTGTTAATTTTACGATTTTCAGATAAAAACGTGAAGAACAAGAAAGTATGAAGAAATTTGACAAATCTGAGTAAATTCGACTCTGAATCTGAAGGATTTCTGTGCGTATTCGTGCGTTTGATCTGTGCAATCGAGCTCCTGCTCTGATACCACTTGTTAGGACCGGTTTGACTCCGAAACGATTGCGTATGACACGTTCGACGTGCGGAAACCGTGAACGTGAATAACCGAAACACACGAGACGTACTATTAACGTGATTCTTTGATAGATCTGAAAAGATACAAGAACCGTGAATCACCTTTTGCCTTTCTCTCTCTACTTTCTCTCTCTAGCTTCTCTCTCTAACCTCTAAACTCCAAAGATCAAAATGGCAAAAGTCTCTAACTAAAAACCTAAGGCTTCTATTTATAGGCCAAAGGTGATAAGGAATCTTTCCTTATTTACAATAATGCCACCTTGCCTTTAGTAACAAGATATTACATTGTAAACACTATAGTTCTTCTGTTTCTGCTACGAACTGAGATGACGGAGGCGATAGACATTAATGTACCAACAGAGTGGAAACAATAATTACCGGTGTAACTTATCGTGAAAGCGTTCGTATTATTTTGGATTCATTAACATTCGATAATATTATTTCTATCCTAAAAATAATATTTATGTATCTTCACCAATAATTGACAAGTAACGTTGTGAAAATATATTTACTAAATATATATTTATCACGTTTAATTTTGTGAAAATCCCACCTCCGATATTTTGTAAATAAATTCGTGGCGAAACTTATATTTTGAAAACATGTCGAAAAGTATTTCTAACACTTGTAGTGAAAATAATTCTAAGTGTTAGGTTTTTGGAAAAATTTCGCCAGAGTTTCCTCTGTAACGGGAGGTGGCTACGCTTTCAAGCGTGTCATTTTCTTTTACAAATCAATCCAACAATCTTTTTATTCAATCAAAACAACGTCCAAAACAACAAACTACTAAATAAATATGTAAGTCGCATAAATCACATGAACTTGTAGTTTTCTAAAATTATGAAGTAAATCTCATTACTTTTAGCGGATCTTTATATAAAGCAATCCGATTTCGTAAGAACCTCGTTTTTAGAGAAATTCCGTCTTTACAACTTCTCGTCATCTTTTACAAAAATAGTTATTTTGTCGAAACTTTGTGCTACACAAGTGTTTACACACTTGTGTGTTCTAAAAATCATTCGTGTTAGTGTAAAATCCGTCTTTAGAAAACATGATTTCTTTGATACTTGGTTCTTTGAAAATACCGCTTGTAGATCCGTAGATCTACTAGTTTTAAACATTATTTCACAAGAAAATCGCTTTTACACAAGTTCATGATTCGTGTGTGGTAGAGTTTCATCCTTTAACCCTTGTTACATCCAAAACAACTCTATGTCATGATCCATGATCATGACCAACCCGGGTTAAACGATGATCCGAGCTACCACAACATAGATCGGGTCCAAATAACTACACAAATCAAATACTACAAGATTTACACATCAAACAAGCTTTTAACCATCACTTTTAGTGTTTTTAGTAGACTTTTATGCTTCATCTTGTAAGATTACGAGTTTTAACCGTTACAAATCATTTTAACCATCTT
This sequence comes from Helianthus annuus, assembly GCF_002127325.2. NCBI lineage: Eukaryota > Viridiplantae > Streptophyta > Magnoliopsida > Asterales > Asteraceae > Helianthus > Helianthus annuus. Next base: position 28,606,414 of record NC_035439.2, on the reverse strand, counting down.
AAAATAGTTCGAGAAGGTGATTCAAGCAACTTACTACTAGCTCGAGGCTAGGGAAGAATCTAGACGCAAAATGAGAGGATAAAAGCAATAGAGTGAGGTCCTTCGCCTTCCGAATGCACCAAGCCTCCTTATACTTGATCCTTAATGCTTGAATGATGTTGGAATGTGATGAACTAAACTCGAAAATATGATGGATTGAGAGGGGGTGTTCGGCCGAGCTTCTTGAGAGGAGAGGGAGAGTTGTTTAAGTGGTGAAATGTGAAGTGAAAGATTAGTGTGTTAACCCTTGATCTTATATGCAAAAGTTTAGGTTAAGATCCAATGGTTTTCATGTCCATTAGATATGGGACAAATGAGAATTGTTTAATCAAAATGGTACATGTGTGGGTCACATTGTGACCGAGTTCGGCCAAAGGGGGGGGTAGCTAGTTCATTTCTAACCAATAGTTAGATATAGTTAGGTTAATCTAGTTAAGTTAGGGATTAACCCGGTTAGTAGTGTGTTGTGCATTATGGCGGGTGTTAGGGTATTCAGGGACCCTAACTGGCTCAGAAAAAGATGAATAACGTTATTAACAATATTTTCATGTTCCGGGTATAGTCCGGTTGTTCGGTTGGATAGTAATCCGTTAAAGCGCTTAACAAAGCTTTAAAGTGTCGTTAATACTAATTTTAGTGACACGACTTATTCCTGACACTTTGGAAAGTGTCTAGTAATATTTTTCTCATGTTTTGGCACTTTACTAGTTAGCTAAAAGCTGAATTGTTTATTAAAGTGCTGAGTTTTGTGCTTAGTGTACGTTTTAGGCACATCCAGTCATTGTAACTTATTCCTAGAGACGCAGTTCTACAACCCTTGTATCCCTACACTCCCTATTGGTGTAGTAAAATATCTTGGGCTCATACAGGCCTTAGAGGCAGTGTCTGCCTGATGCTGGCTTTATCAGCATGTTCAATAGGTTATCCGTTTATAGTGCTAATGTGCTTTTGTGCATCATGTTTGTCACTAAGGTTCAGCATGTAATTAATGTAGTGACAGTAAATAGAGTATGACGCAAGTATGAACATGTATCAATATTCAAGTAGCAGTTTATCCATAAGTTCAAGTAAGCACAGTAATTAAGCAGTAATTAATTATTAATTAAGTCGTACGGATACCTGGTTTAGTGAGGGTTGTCACATTCTCCCCCCGTTAGAAAAATTTCGTCCCGAACTTTTAATTTCTGCTTCTAGATGCAGGGTTCTTGGGGAATAAGTGGGGGTATTTCTCTTTCATCCAGTCCTCACGCTCCCAGGTGTATTCAGGACCATGTCTGGCATTCCAACGAACTTTGACGAGCTTGATATTGCTCCGGTGGGTCTTGTTCACTTTCCAATCCGTAACCTCAACGGGTTCTTCAACGAAGTGGAGCGTGTCGTTAACATGAATTTCGTCGGTAGGAATGACAACGGTATCTTGCGTTGGACTCTTCCTCAAATTTGATACGTGGAATGTATCGTGAACACCATTTAGTTCAGCGGGTAAGTCCAGCTTGTATGCTACGAGCCCAATTCTTTCCAAAATTCTGAACGGACCAATATACCACGGATTCAACTTCCCACGCTTCCCGAAGCGTGCCACACCCTTCCAGGGTGATACCTTCAGCAAAACCATATCACCTACCTTAAACTCTAGAGGTTTCCTTTTTCGATCCGCGTAGGCTTTCTGACGGTCACGAGCCGCACTAATGCGATCTCGGATCTGTGCAATCTTATCTGTGGTTTCCTGGACCACATCAGGACCAACCAACTGTCTGTCACCTGCGTCAGACCAACAAAGCGGTGACCTGCATTTGCACCCATATAAAGCTTCGAATGGCGCGGCACCAATACTGGTGTGGTAGCTGTTGTTGTATGAAAATTTGACCAGTGGCAAATGTTTATCTCAGCTACCGCCCAAATCCATAACACACACTCTCAACATGTCTTCCAAAGTCTGTATCGTCCGCTCGCTTTGCCCGTCGGTCTGTGGGTGAAACGCGGTGCTCATATTCAAATGCGAGCCAAAAGCTTCTTGGAAGGATTGCCAAATCCTTGATACGAACCTTCCGTCTCTATCAGAGATGATGGAGAGAGGTACTCCATGGCGTGTAACAATCTCTCTCATGTAAATTTCGGCCAACTTGCTCATATTATCCTTCTCCCTGATAGGTAAGAAGTGTGCTGATTTCGTTAATCGATCCACTATTACCCAAATAGTGTCATGGCCTTTTGGCGTTCTTGGCAGCTTTGTAATAAAATCCATGGAGATTTGTTCCCATTTCCACTTGGGAATTTCCGGTTGTTGCAGAAGTCCCGAAGGCTTCTGGTATTCCGCTTTCACCTAAGCGCATGTTAAACACTTGCTCACATAAACAGCAACATCGCCTTTCATCCTAGGCCACCAGTAGTAATCTTTAAGGTCCTGGTACATCTTATCCGCTCCAGGGTGGATAGAGTACCGCGATTTGTGAGCTTCATCGAAAATAACCTTCCTTAAACCTCCAAACAAAGGAACCCAAATTCTTTTCTCGAAACATAACGTTCCTTCCTTGTTTGGCACCAATTGCTTTTCCATCCCACGGAGATATTCCTTTTCAAGATTTCTTTCCTTAAGAGCTTCTTTCTGCGCGGCATGAATGCGCAAGGAAAGATCGGTCTGAATAATCATTTATAAAGCCCTAACCCTTATGGGCTTGATCCTCTCCCTTCGACTTAGGGCATCGGCGACCACATTCTCCTTCCCTGGATGATACTTTATCTCGTAGTCGTAATCATTCAACAACTCAACCCATCGTCTTTGTCTCATATTCAGCTCCTTCTGGTTGAATATGTGTTGTAGGCTCTTATGATCTGTGAAAATTGTACACTTTGTACCATAAAGGTAGTGTCTCTAGATTTTTAAAGCAAAAACCACTGCGCCGAGTTCCAAATCATGTGTGGTATAGTTCTTTTCGTGTACCTTCAGCTGGCGTGACGCGTAAGCAATAACCTTTTGGCGTTGCATCAACACGCAACCCAATCCTTGACGTGAGGCGTCACAGTATACCACGAAATCATCTGTACCTTCTGGGAGTGCTAAGATTGGCGCATTGCAAAGCTTATCCTTCAATATCTGGAACGCTTCTTCCTGTTTGATTCCCCAATCAAGCTTCTTATCTTTCTGCGTGAGGAGCGTCAATGGTTGAGCAATCTTTGAAAAATTCTCAATGAACCTTCGATAATAGCCAGCCAAACCCAAGAATTGCCGGATCTCGGTTGGCGTCTTTGGCGTTTCCCAATCCTTAATCGTTTCGATCTTGGTTGGATCCACGTGGATTCCATCTCCATTCACCACGTGTCCAAGGAACTGGACTTCTCGTAGCCAAAACTCGCACTTAGAGAACTGGGCGTACAACTGTTCCTTCTTCAGCAGCTCCAAAATGGCTCTTAAATGATGTTCGTGTTCAGCCTTCGTCTTTGAATAAATCAAAATGTCGTCGATGAACACAATCACGAACTTATCCAAGTACGGCTTGCAAACTCTATTCATCAAATCCATGAACACTGCAGGTGCGTTTGTCAACCCAAACGGCATAACTAGGAACTCGTAGTGTCCATATCGAGTTCTGAAGGCTGTCTTCGGGATACTCTCCTCTTGTATCCTTAATTGATGATATCCAGATCGAAGATCGATCTTAGAGTAAAAGCTTGAGCCTTGCAGTTGGTCAAACAGATCATCAATCCTTGGCAGAGGGTATCTATTCTTGATTGTCAGCTTGTTCAACTCTCTGTAGTCAATGCACATACGGAAACTACCGTCCTTCTTCTTGACAAACAAAACTGGAGCTTCCCAAGGCGAGAAGCTTGGTCGGATAAATCCCTTGTCTAACAACTCTTGAAGTTGTGTCGACAGTTCTTGCATCTCAGACGGAGCAAGTCTATAGGGTGCCTTAGCCACAGGCGCGGCGCCTGGAACTAAGTCGATGTGAAATTCTACTTTCCTTTGAGGTGGCAGTCCAGGTAAGTCCTCTGGGAAGACTTCTGGATATTCCCTCACGACAGGGATGTCTTCGATCCTTGGTTCTGCAGCTTTCTTATCTACAATGTGCGCCAGGAAGGCGGCACATCCCTTCTACAAACACTTCCGCGCTCTGAGGCAGCTGATAATTCTTAACGGCGTATCACGCTTCTCTCCGTGAACCACAATTGTTTCGCCATCTTCGGTTGGGATACGAACAACCTTTTCATGACAAATTATCTCAGCCTTGTTGCCTGATAACCAATCCATTCCTACCACCACGTCGAAGCTTCCCAACTGGACTGGTAGTAGATCCAGAGCAAACTCACGCTCTCCCAATTCGATCACACAACCTCTGATAACTTCATTGGCTTCTACCAACTTACCATTGGCCAATTCGATCGAGTATGGTATATCTAATTTACTACCGGCTAAACCAAGCATGTTCTTAAACTCTAACGACACGAAGCTATAATCGGCGCCAGTATCAAATAAAACGGATGCATAGCTTTGGTTTACAGGGAACGTACCAGTAACAACATTGGGATCCTGGCGCGCTTCCCTTGCTTCAATATTAAACACTCTTCCACGGGCTTGGTTCAACCCTGGGCAGTTCCTCTTGTAGTGCCCAAGATCACCACAGTTGAAGCATCTGGATCTCTGCCCGTTTCCACCAGCTTGATTATTCCTTTGATTACGATTCACAGCGCCCGCTTGATTAGCATTGTTGACTCTATTCCCATTACCTCCATTGTTTCCTTGTGGGCGGTTTCCATTCCCACCCCGGTTATTATTTATGTTTCCGAATCCTCCTTGGCCTCCTTGGCCAACAGTGGCCCAACAAGAATCCTTCAAGTGGCCAGGTTTTCCGCAAGCTTCGCATACTTTCACAGTACAATGGCCAGAATGGTGTCATTGGCAGGTATTACACTTGGGCTGGGTGCCCATATACCCTTTTCCCTTCTTTCCACTACCAGCTGCAACCTGTGCTGGCATGCTTGTTTCTCCTTTCTTAACCACCCCGCTGGTGCCTTGCTTGAAGTTCGAGAACTTCCGCTTGTTACCTCCTGATGACTCGACGTGAGTCTCTTTCTTCTTTGGATCAGCATCGTCGAACTTGTTCAGGCGAATAGCCTCCTCAGTGAGAGCCACGCTCAAATCAATCGCCTCAGTAATAGTCGCAGGCTTGGAGGAGGTCACCATGCTTATGATTTGAGGAGCTAATCCCCAAATGAAACGTTCAATTCTCTTGAACTCAGGAGTGACCATGTAGGGTACCACATGCGATAAGTCATGGAACCTCTGAACGTATTCTGCGATCTTAGGACCTTCCATCTTTAAATGCCAGAATTCAGTTTCCAATCGTTGGATTTTCGCGCGGGAACAGTACTTTTTGCGCATAAGTTCCTTCAGTTCGGTCCAGGTTAGCGCGTAGGCAGCAGCTTCACCAAGTGTCTGTACTTGCAAATTCCACCAAGATAGGGCTCCATCCAAGAATAACCCAGAGATATAGGTGACTTGCTGGTCTAGTGCGCATTTGCTCATGCGAAGAACAGATTCAGTTTTCTCAGCCCAACGGACAAAGGCGACAGCACCTCCTGTGCCATCAAAGTTGACAGGCTTGCAGTCTAGAAACTGCTTGTAGGTGCACCCATGCACATACATTATAACATGTGAACGACATTAGCATCTTTGCTATAGATATTCAATTAGGTCATGGTATGTCTTAATGACTTAGTATTACCATGAGGTGGGTTGTTGTTGTTGCCAGTATTGCCCGAGTTGCTTCCACTAGTCCCTCCTTGAGAGGCGGCGTATTGTGCGATGGCAGCAGCGATGATTTGCTGGAGTTCTTCCTGATTGGTAGGCATTTGGGGTTGTTGACATCTCGGCGGCATCTTCTAAAAGATGTGTTCACGTCGGTCAGGCCATAGTAAAGCGTACATATATAATGATAGTAATAGTGCATAACATCTCATATTATCAATATATCATCCACATAACATCCCATGTTATAAAAATACAAATAACCAATCAAACATCAAATATGATGAGAATACTGCGATTGCCATATATCGAGACCACATAGTAAGTGTACAAGTACATCATAGTGTCATACAACATCAGTCGACTAAGGGCTACATCACCCCAGTCCAAAAACTATATCAAATCAGTGCCAATACATCAAATACATGTCAACAAAAGTCAGAATCATAATGTAGTCTCCAAAAATGCTGTGCTGACAAAAGCAATCGCCGTCTTCTCACCAACGTCTACCCATACGGTATTGAAGAGCTCTACACTGATGGCGGTGGATGAAAGGGTATGGTCCCAGATCTCGCGTCAGCATCGACCGCGAGTGACTATTACCCTTATCAAAACCCCCACCAGCCAACAACCTACTTGTGCCCATGCGAGAACGCGTCGACACAAGGGTTGAATCCAATCTGTCTAGTGATGAAGGAGGACTTACCTGGAACATGAGAACGGTAGAGTGATGCGACATAGCATCACATCTGGTGTATGAAAACGGAAGTATTCACAGCGATGCGGCCTCGCACCACGTCCAGTGAACACTTCTATCAATACAAGGAAGCTGGATAACAGCAACAGTCACCACAGGCGACGATGCGGCCAGCACCGCATCTCGCGTATTTCTTGATCACAAGCAAGAGACGCGATAACATCAGATGTTACCGCAGGCAGCGATGCGGCTCGCACCGCATCCTATACGCTCAACAAGTGGGACTGACACCACAGTGCAAGTGGCACCAATGGCAGTCACCTGTCAGGGCTACGTAAGCAACGGACTGACGTGGCATAACATCCACAACCGACAAGCCTGACACACCTGCAAAGATGCAGCACGTCGTCAGTCAGTCCGTCCATCATCCTCCTTCACTCCTCGGCTATAAATACCAACCCCAAACCAGGTTTGAGGTATCTCTGGACAACTCTCTCACTACTACTACTATCATACTTTGCTTCCCAAGCAGATTACTGATTCTCACGCCGAAGAGTGGTAACAAGGAGCACCCCCCACCCCATCCTCCTTGTTACAAGTCACGGTTTGTTTCCTTGTGTAGGAGATCAACCCACCGGTGATCCAGCCAGCGATCCTCGAGAGGAAGGGATTAACCCTTCTTGACGAGACCAGTGAGTTAACCCTGCCCGGTTAACCATTGTTTCATCATTGGCGCCCACCGCTACTCTTAGCACTTTTCAAACCATCCTTTTCCCTCTCTCACGATCATGACTGATCACCAAAACAACACTGGGGATAACCAAAATCCCACAAATTTAAGTCCGGTAGGGGTCAATCCCTCAACATCGCAACCCGGACACATCGGCACGTCCACACAAAGGGGTCCCTCCCTTACGTTTGGACATGACTTATCACAGTACGCATCTGTGATCCCACCAGGCATGGACGTTCATGCCTGGTACGACCAGCAGGCAGCCTTGCTGACAGCAACATACAACCGCGCTTGTGCGGAAGCGCAGATACAAGCTGGGCCCACCCCAGCACCGCACACCCCTGCCGATCGTATTTTACAATACGAAGGCAGGGCACATTTACGTCCAGCTTCGAGAAGCAGACGTGAAGACCGCGGATCATCTTACTGTTCGATCCACACAATCAACGAGGACGATTCCGCGTACGGGTCTGATGTGCGTGAATTATATATATTTTTAATTGAGTTTTTCTTCACACAAATTTAGTTTTAAAATGGTTTTTCACCTAGAAACTAACTACACACACAAAGGGCAAGTGTACCCGTCGGGTGGTAATATAGCTAATCGGTAAGAACCGGATATCAATCCGTGGATGCGGTGTCTCAATACTAAACTTTTGTTACTTCAAAGCCTTTTCAAATGATTGGATTGGTTTTTCTAACTTATCATGCAAAATAAATAAACTACTAAAATTTCTAACAAATAACAATAACTAAGAAAGGTTGCCTAAACTAAGTATCCACTTATTCACATGTGACAACAAAGAGGAAGGGATTGTGATGATGCAAGCTCCAATTTTAACTAAGTCCCCAATCAAGGCTTCCTAGTTTATAATTCTTAGGAAAATTAAAATGAATTAACATTCTAATCACCTAAAAATTATTCCTTTAAGCTCACTTGCTAAGTTGATGTTAATCTTTGATGATGAGTTATTCATTTGTCAAAACTCCTAACTCTACAAATTAGGGAAAACTAATATGAAAAACACACTAATCACCCTAACTTGGTTTTAAGTAGTTGGCACTATCACTATGTTCTTGATATGAACCACAAGCATGGTCATGCTAGCTAACAACCTTGGCCTAAATCATCAACCAAACATGAACACAAACTATAGAATTCATATAAACATACTTTTGATCTTTCCAAATCTAGATGCAAGAATTCACACACAAGCTCAAATCATTGTTCATATCATATTAGCACTCACCATTCCTAGTTTCATGCTATGAATCATACTAACAAGTTAACAAGATTCAATAATCATAATCTCTACATGGGCTTTCCAACACAACATGTAAATACTTATGAGCAAACATTCAAGAACAAGAACTTTAAGCATGCATATGAACTCCAAGAACAAAAATCAAATGACAACATGAAGATTAACAAGAACAATCATCACATCTACTTCCATATTATCACATGTTCATAAGCTTCAACATAGTTTAGACAACACAAATGTTTAGCCTACAAGGCTCATGACTACCAAATCAAGCATAAATAAACATAAATTGTTCATAATGTAGTAAGCTAACCAAGTTAAAGACAAGAATTAAATGGTGTTTGAGTAGATCTTCAAGTGGTTTAATCCTCTTCAAGGCTCCTTCTTGGCTCCAACAAGCTTCCAAGACCAGATTCTTGAGAGAAAAAGTCACCAAAATGCTCCAACTCTCTTGCAAATGAGCTAGAAACTCGTATTTAAACTGCTGGGCGTTTGGCACTACCATGCCACCTTTTGGCACGGTCGTGCTTGGCAAGTGTCAGAGCTACTTTCTTGAGTGTTGACCAAGCAAGCTACCATTTCCGGAAAAATCGCGCTCAAATGTTCCCGAGGTCGCACGACCGTGCTCGGAGATCCTCTGGTCGTGCGAGCCGCTAGTGCTCGGTAACAGTCACCTCATTCTCGGAAACAAGCTGATCAGAGGCTAAGATTGACTTGGCACGGTCGTGCCTGTTGGCACGGTCGTGCTTCCCTTGATTTTGTAGATTTGGCTGCTGGGTGCTAGTGTTGATCGAGAGTGCCGACATCGGGAGGCTTGGCACGGTCGTGCCACTGTTTGGCACGGTAGTGCCATATCTGGCAGTTTGCTGGAATGCACCATTTTAGCTCTATTTTGCTCCAAAAGCTTCCGTTTCATCACCGGGCCGAAGCCCGGACCTGTATTTTCACAAACAACTCAAATAAGTACCAAAATCAATGAAAATACAAAGAGTTTTCGCATAAACGGGGCGTATTTGACGTTTAAAAGATGTATAAATTCTTATACATCAAACATCCCCACACTTGAACTTTGCTTGTCCTCAAGCAAACTAAAATCAACGAAACTCTCTAAATGGCAATCATCTCAACTAGCATTTCATAAGCACAAACAAATAACTTGGGTCAAAACAATCAAGGAGTGCTCAATATAAAGAAACAACCGAAAAGAGATATGTAAAATAAGTTTATGAGCAATGGTCCATCTTAGAAATCCCTACCAATTCACCAAGCATCCTCACAATGTTCACACACACTCGGCTTAATATAGGAACACATACAATTCATGGAGTATGTTTAGAACACTCGATGCCAAGACGATAACTATGCGATATCATAAGCTTGTGGAAGGATCAAATCTAATCACTAGACAAAAATATAGCATAAATCATGAGGTCTTGGTTGGGTTGTAACTTGGCTTGGGCTAGGGGTATGGAAGTGGATTTTGAAAAGTGGCTAAAACGGTTGTAACCCGACGGTTTGACTAACTTAGAGCATAAGAAAAATAAAACTATACAACTAAATAGTAACTAACCGAGAGCTCACCAACAAGTATTTCTTTTTGCTCCCAAAATCGCTCTAACAAAGCCATTTGATAAGGCTCTTTCAACTATATTTCTTTCGTTTTTTTTTTTTTTTTTTTTTTTTACAAGAACAATCCCATGCTTTGGAGAGAACTAAGTACGTCTACCTAGCTAAAAACTCTTGAACATGAGGGATATAACAACTAAGAAGAACTATACAAAAGCTACAAGTTAATCAAAACCGAACCGGGCTTCCAACCAAAAATGGGCTAAAAATATAAAAGGCTAATTTGGCTAAGTGGCTAATGTTTTGGGGTTTTTAAGAAACGAACGGGAAAGGCTCAAATTGGTTTAACTAGGGGAATAATTCGGGTAGGGAGGTGAATGAAAATGGCTAAAATGAAAAGGTTTCCTAATGCCTCAATCACTTCTATGCTTGTATTCTCGCTTTGTGGCCTCGAAATGCATGCCTAACACAAGTTCTAAATCGCAAAAGTTACCCGGCTCACTCAATCTTTGCCCGCAAAAACATGAGCAAAAATAATCTAAAGCTATAAGGCTCAAAAATAACTCACGGAAACGGGCGTATTGGGTAAATATGCAAGGCAAACAAGTAGGTCAATCGCTTGATTTCTCATGCTCAATTTTGTACAAAAAACAAGTTACTTAACGGTCTTTTTTTTCTTTACACGAGTGAACCCCCTTTTTGTGTCAACCCAATTTTATTTATCAAAAATTTTGGTGCTTATTTAGATACTTATGTTGATTTGATTTATATGCCACAAAAATTGTTAAAAGAGAGCTTTGCATTGTTATTTTATTTTATTTATTATTATTATTATTTTTTATTTTTTATTTTTTTTTATTTTTTTTTATATATATATGACAACGACAAAGCTCAAGCGATAGACCACCTCCCCACACTTGAATTGTACATCGCCCTCGATGTACAACAAAAAATTGAATAAGCAAAAGAATTGCGAATTCAATACAACTAAAGGAAGGCGGGAACACGAAAACTCCCCTGAAACATGAAGCTAGAAGCGGAACAAGATGAAGCAACTAGGAGCATCCACAACGAACTACCAACCCTTCCACCAAGCCAACACCTCATTTAACCCAACACTGCACATGTAGCAAACAAGATCAAACACATAGGAAGTTTACCCAACCCATTTCTTCCCTTGCCTTTGTTTATTAATTTAACCCACTAATAAAGCGATAAAAACTAACACCTAAAACGGAGGGATGTACGTACGATGGAAAATGGCACATCCCTCAAACACGAAATAGTAATACAAATACGAGATGAGGGCGGGACTAAAACCTCCCACCGGATCCCGAAGGACCGGTGTCGTCCCTGCGATCAAACCTGGATCTACGTGCAAAATGCGGAGGCGGCTGTGTGTATGGATGGTTGAGTGAGTTCGCGATATGCTGCTGCGAACCGAACAACCAATCCATGCTTCGTCGATGCTGCTCGTGCAACTCCTCCAAATAGTTGCCCTGCCGATGTTGCTCCGCGCGTATGAGACCCACATCTCGCCTCACTTCTTCTTGGTCCAATGCCAGTCCGTCCATCCGCCTCCAGAGGTCCAACGATGACGGCTCGGAAGGACCGTAGGCGCCATAACCACCCTGTGCATAACCTCCACCACCAAAGCCACCATACACATTATCCCAATTCGGGCTATCAAACCCGTGAATCACATGTCCAACCTGCATGTGGGGGTCCGCTCCCCCAGCGCCCCCATGCTGGCCCTGAACCGGGATATCGTGCATATGCACATCATGATCGCCGCCATCACCATCATCACCACCATCACCACCACCCTCCTCAACTACAGGTAGCGGGTCCCAAATCCTTCCATGTCGGTCAACGAGCTTCGGAATCCCGTTCACTTTCCTGGTAAGATGCATCGAGTTCAGCTGTTGCAAGTCGAGAAGGCCGTAGTCACAGGCTTCGGTCAGATGGTCTAACCGAACCCGATAAAATTTTGCAAGCTTGGTTGCAAAGGCTCCTCCGCAAATCCGTGACGTGGGCGTCGAACCAACGCCTCGAAATATCGACTCTGCAACGCTGACCGCTAAGTTGCAGTTTGAGCCCGAGATGATGCAGTACAGGTGAAATAGGTCGCGGGTGGTGATGTTCCCTGTGCTATCACCCCGACCACCAATCACATGAAAGATGGCGCGCTCGATGACTCTATGAAGCGGGTCAAGTATCCATGTAGCTTTGGCTCTGCGAGGGTCCCAAATCCGACCCGGCACCGTAATCTGCTCCCAAAAGGCTGCCTTGTTTGCATCAGGTTCCCAATCCTGCAGGCTCCCGTGAAAAAGTTCCGAGTCGATTTCATCATCTTCATACAACCCCAACACCATCCCGAATCGACTTATTGACTGGTGGTGCCATTTCCTCCCCAACCGGAATTTAACACCAAGTTTTTTGTCGTAGACATCCGGACATGGAAAGGTGAATCGGAATGACGCGAAAAACTCGATAACAAGCTCCACATATTGCGGTTCCGCGATCTCAAAGAGACGAGACCACGGGGGAGTCATCAGATCATCGAACCTCTCGGCCTGTCCGAGCAGGTCCAAATCCACCAATTGCAGTTTCCTCATAGGCTCGATAAGGTGTCGTCGGGCCCACAATCGTTCCACCTTCGGAATACAATACCCTTCCCTGGCATTGTTCGAGAACTGCAAGTAGGGGTGATCCATCTGCAAGATTGAAACAAGATTAATCAGCAACCAAAACAAACAGGCAAAAATTTCGGGACTGGACAAAATGGCACGGTCGTGCCACCATATGGCACTACCGTGCGAGACCTGCAAATCAGTGAAATTATGAAGATTTCTGGGAAAATTATGAAGTCTGGGTTTTTATTCCCCAGGAGCACGACCGTGCCATCCCACGGCACCATCGTGCTCGGCCGTAAACGGCTCGGATTTGAACCACAATTTTGAGAAGCACCATCGTGCCGCACATTGGCACCCTCGTGCCATACCGATTACCGGGAGGAAATTCAAACAGTTTGAGCGATTAGGCGCGTGGCACGATCGTGCCGTATATCGACACCCTCGTGCCTCCTTGAAGATCTGGGCAAATCCGACATGGGTTATGAAGAGCACGATCGTGCGTCGGGACGGCACCCTCGTGCCATCTGAATTTCTGGGCAATTTATGAAGTTTTAAAGAATTTTTGAAGATCACGACCATGCTGTCTCAAAGCACGACCGTGCGTGACGGAAGCCCAGATCGCGAAAACGCCCAAATCACTCCTGAAACCCCCATTTTTTCACATTTTTGCTTAGGGGTTTTGTAAATCGGTTCATTGTGGTGCAAATCAACACTAAAAACACTAAAAACGGGCTTGAATCGGGTGATTTAGACCAAGCCCTAAAAACCTAAAGAAATAACTATGAAGAACATGAAGAACACAATAACAAAACACATGAATCTAACTAGAAAAAGGATGAATCCGTACCTGGAATGATGTTGGGATGAAAGAATTCCTTGGAGGAAGCTAGGAGATGCAGAGGATTCGTGAGTGCTTTGAATGGGTTCAAGGAGGAAGATGAAGTTATGAAGAAAAAGATGGTGGTGGTTGGGTTTTATTCAAAATAGCCCTATTATTGATCTACAAAGGGCTGACACATTTCTGGTAGTGCCAGATTTTGTTGGTAGTGCTTTAATTTTCGGATTAAAATTTTTTTTTTTTTTTAATTAATTTTTTTTTTTTAATTAATTTTTTTTTAAGGGTGTAGAAAATGGACATCTTTATAGACAAACTCCTTGAACCCGGGGCACTCACGAAGCATCTCCTACCAAGAAAAAGAACCGAACTAACATACCTGAGAGCCGGCAACAAGCTCTAACATCCCTCGCGACCAGAACGAACCGCAACCTGAAAAATAAAAAGACAACCACACACAAAAATAATAACAGGATAATATACACAAAACATGCTAAGTTTATTTACGAGTCTTTAGCTAGACTCACCACCCCGAATTCATTTGTTCCTGGGGTGGAGGGTAACAACCTCCTCACTCGGGTCAACGGGCCCTCCAACATAAGCCTTTAACCTATGCCCGTTGACTTTAAACAACCGGCCATCTTCATGGCCTATCTCCACGGTCCCGTAAGGAAACACTGACCGCACAGTGTAGGGACCCGACCATCGAGATTTAAGCTTGCCAGGAAACAACTTGAGACGCGAATTGTACAACAACACACGATCGCCCACTCGGAATTCTTTCTTGTCCTTCAAGCGGGCATCATGGAGCGTCTTCGTACGTTCCTTGTACAGCTTGGAGCTTTCATACGCATCGTGGCGAAGCTCCTCAACCTCGTGAATCTGCACAAACCTGTTCTCACCCGCAGCAGCCATGTCAAGATTAACTGTCTTCAAAGCCCAGTATGCTTTGTGCTCGAGTTCAACAGGCAAATGACAAGACTTCCCATAGACCAATTTAAACGGTGTGGTGCCTATAGTAGTCTTGTAGGCTGTCCGAAAAGCCCACAGTGCATCGTCCAATTTCTCGGACCAATCCTTACGGCTAGAATTAACCGTCTTCTCCAGAATCCACTTGATACCCCGATTAGTAACCTCGACCTGTCCGCTCGTCTGCGGATGATATGGTGTGGAGAATCGATGTTGCACACCATATCGGGACAATGCTTTCTCAAGTTGCGCATTACAGAAATGCGTCCCACGGTCACTAATCAATGCCTTCGGGGCACCAAAGCGAGCAAACAGCTTTTTCAAAAACCGCACCACTACCCTCGCATCGTTAGTGGGCAAAGCTTGTGCTTCAGCCCACTTTGAAACGTAATCAACAGCGACTAGGATGTAGCGGTTGCCAAAAGAGGTCGGAAAGGGGCCCATGAAGTCTAGCCCCCATACGTCAAAAACCTCACAAACTTGGATGCCGTTTTGTGGCATCTCATGGCGTGCAGAAATGTTGCTCGCCCTCTGGCAAGTATCACAGGACCTCACCCAATCGTGGGCATCACGGAAAATAGTCGGCCAAAAGAATCCGGCATCAAACACTTTCCTCGCCGTGTTGTTCGCTCCGTGGTGGCCTCCCGTGGGTCCCTCGTGACAGTGGCGTAAAATGTCCCTCGCCTCGTCACCATACACGCATCGCCGGATCATCCGATCCGCTCCTACCCTAAATAAGTAAGGGTCATCCCAGAAGTAATGCTTGACATCCGCAAAAAACTTTCGCTTCTGCTGGTGGGTCATCCCCTTGATCAGGATGCCACTAGCTAAGTAGTTTGCAAAGTCAGCAAACCATGGGGAATCATCACTAGTCTCGATCCTCATGAGGAACTCGTGGGGGAAATTGTCATTGATGCTAGGCCCACGAGTTTCCTTTTCCTCGGAATGCTCAAGTCGAGACAGATGATCGGCTGCTAAATTCTCAGCCCCTTTTTTATCACGGATTTCGATGTCAAACTCTTGCAGCAGCAAAATCCAACGTATCAGTCTCGGTTTAGCATCCTGCTTGCTAAAAAAGATACCGAAGAGCTGCATGATCCGTGTACACAATGGTCTTGGAAAGGACAAGATATGACCGAAACTTATCGAAAGCGAAGACCACAGCTAGGAGCTCTTTCTCTGTCGTGGTGTAGTGCTCCTGAGCGTCATTCAAGGTCTTGCTCGCATAGTAAATCGGGTGAAAGTGTTTATCTTTCCTTTGACCCAAGACAGCCCCGACTGCGAAATCACTCGCATCACACATCAACTCAAATGGCAGCTCCCAGTCGGGGGCAACCATGATCGGGGCATTCACTAACTTCTCCTTCAACAACTCAAATGCCCGAAGGCATTCATCGGAGAAAACAAACTGGGCATCCTTCTCGAGGAGTTGAGTCATGGGACGGGCGATTTGGGAAAAGTCCTTTATGAATCGCCGGTAGAAACCTGCATGACCCAGAAAACTCCTAATAGATTTCACGGATGTGGGAGGCGGGAGCTTTGAAATAGTCTCGACTTTGGCTCGGTCAACCTCGAGCCCCGCCTGTGAAATCTTGTGCCCAAGCACAATGCCCTCCTTCACCATGAAGTGGCATTTCTCCCAGTTTAACACAAGGTTGGCTTCTTCACATCTAGCCAACATCCTTTTCAGATTCCCGAGACACTGATCAAAAGAACTTCCAAACACAGAAAAATCATCCATGAAAACCTCCATGGAGTCCTCGATCATGTCGTGAAAAATGGCCACCATACATCTCTGAAATGTGGCCGGGGCATTGCACAGTCCAAAGGGCATCCGCCGGTAGGCGAATGTGCCATAGGGACATGTGAATGTCGTCTTCTCCTGATCCTCAGGAGAGATGGGAATCTGAAAATATCCTGAAAAACCATCAAGGAAGCAGTAGTACATCCTTCCCGACAACCTCTCCAACATCTGATCAATGAAAGGGAGTGGGAAATGATCCTTCCTCGTGGCATCATTGAGTTTGCGGTAGTCAATGCAAACTCTCCATCCGGTGACAGTACGAGTAGGAATCAACTCGTTTTTCTCATTGGTCACCACTGTCATGCCTCCTTTCTTCGGGACTACCTGTACAGGGCTAACCCACGGTGAATCAGAGATCGGGTATATCAAACCTGCATCAAGTAGTTTGATGACCTCTTTCTTCACAACCTCCTGCATGTTGGGGTTCAAACGCCTCTGATGCTGTACTACAGGTCTAAAGTCCTCCTCCATCAAGATCTTATGGGTACAAAAGGATAGATTGATCCCTTTTATATCCATAATCTTCCAAGCAATCGCCTTCTTGTGCTGCTTCAGGACTTCAAGCAATCGATCCTTTTCTTCCTTCGACAACCCAGCAGAAATGATAACGGGCAGATGAGTCTCACCCTCCAAGAAAGCATACTCCAAATGATCTGGGAGCTCCTTAAGCTCGACCGAAGGTGGATCCTCAATAGAAGGGCGTGCTTTAGGCTCAGTCACGCGATCCACGACCTCAAATACCTCGGGACACGGGGGAGATGCGTGACCTATCAGACAGGTCACCTCCTCAACCATTCGGTCCACACTAGGTGAACCAAAAGCCTCCCCTCCAAGCAGCTGTGTGTCCATAACATCCTCCTCGAATGTAGCATGAAGATGATCACTCACATAAGTATCGATAGTCTCAATGAAGTAGAGTGTATCATCCTGACTCTGTGAGTGTTGCATGGATTTCCCTATATCAAAGGTAACCTCCTCATCATCAACTCTGAGAGTAAGTCTACCAGTGCAGACATCAATCAAGGCTCTCGCAGTGGCTAGGAATGGGCGACCTAAGATAAGGGGAACGTTTTTATCCTCATCCATGTCCAGAATCACGAAATCGACAGGAAAGACAAACTTGTCGATTTTCACCAGCATATTCTCAACTATGCCTCGAGGGTACTTCACTGAACGGTCGGCTAGCTGAATGCTCATACGAGTCGGCTTGGGCTCTCCCAAGTCTAGCTTAGCAAAAACCGCATATGGCATGAGGTTTATGCTAGCTCCAAGATCAGCCAATGCATTGCTGACCGACAAACTACCGATCAAACACGGGATAGTGAAACTCCCAGGATCATTCATCTTCTTCGGTAGTTTGTTCTGAAGAACCGCTGAACACTCCTCATTCAAGGTCACTTGCGAAAGCTCCTCAAGTTTCTTTTTGTTGGATAGGATATCCTTCAGAAACTTGGCATACTTAGGCATTTGAGCAAGTGCCTCGACAAATGGTAAATTTATATGAAGTTGCTTAAAAAGCTCGAGGAATTTACCATAGTGTTCTTCCATTTTCTGCTTCTTCAACCTCCCCGGATATGGAATGGGAGGGACATACTCTCTCACTGGCTCCTTGGGTCGTGCGGTAATTGCTGGGACTCGCCTCTGTTGCACCTCACCCGGAGACTCAGCCTCAATCTCCTCATTAACCTCCTCGTCATCGACTGGCTTTTCTGACACAGCCGGAGGGATGGCTTGAGCGGTCTTGCCGCTTCTCAACGTGATGGCCTTTGCTGTAGCATTTGGATTTGGCTCTGTGTTGCTCGGAAGGCCCCCCTGTTGTCTCTCAGACAACATCTTGGCAATCTGGCCAACTTGGTTCTCAATGGCCTGCATGGAAGCCTTTTGGCTTCTCAACTCACCCTCGTGCCTCGTGAAACGACCGTCATACTCCCTAAAACGCTTCTCATTCTCCGCTTTTTGAGTGTTTTGACCAGCTAAGATTTGACTAAGCATATCATGCACACTAGGATCACTAGAAGGAGGCGGCTGCTGAGGACGAGGTGGACCATACGCTCCATGGGTCGGAGCTGTGGGACGTGGAGCGAATCCGGGTGGATGCTGGTTAGAAGCATCGGGCTTCCAACTAGCGTTTGGATGATTCTTCCACCCCGGATTATAAGTATTGCTGTAGGGATTGTTTTGAGGACGGTATTGGTTTCCCATGAAATCAACATGCTCGTGTGACATCTCTCCCGTCGGAAAATCACCTACCTGATATGCTCCCCCACTCGAAGAACCTCTCGAGTGCATTTCCATCACTCGATCAAATTTCGAAGACAAGGCATCCATACGTGCTGTCATGGCTGTGTAGTCGTCCACATGATGAACTCCCTGCCGAGAACTCTTTCCCCTCGGGGGCTGTTGCGTCCGGTTTTTCGCGGCACACTTTTCAAGAATCTCAAATGCCTCGGTGGCATTTTTCGTGCCGATATCACCACCCGAGTATGTATCAATCATCATCTGTCCCTGACTGTCCAAACCATGGTAGAAGATCTGACACTGTTGCCACTTGGGCAACCCGTGATGTGGGACCTTTCTCATAAGCTCTTTGAAACGCTCCCATGCCTCGTATAGGGACTCGTCCTCGTCCTGACGAAAGTTCAGAATCTTGGTTCTCAACCGAACAGTTTTCTCTGGAGGGAAATATTTCTGAAGGAACTTCTCAGCTAATTGATTCCATGTAGTGATAGATCCAGCTGGAAGTGAAAGAAGCCACTCCTTGGCTCCATCCCGTAAGGAAAACGGAAAGAGCCGAAGGCGGATAGCATCCGCTGATGCATCACGAATCCTAAATGTGGCACAAACCTCTAGAAAACCCGCGATGTGAACACTAGGATCCTCGTGATCCTTGCCATAAAACTGCACCGCATTCTGCAACATCGATATGGTGCCAGCCTTGATCTCGAAGTTATTATTGTCGATTGTCGGTGCATTGATGCTCGCAGGCAAACCATCGAGTGACGGTTTTCCAATTTCATTCAAGATCCTATTCTCCTCCGCGTCCGCCATGTCTACCCGAACCTCGTAGAAGGTGTCGTCGTCCGCTGCGTCTGTATCAATCGCCTCGGCTACTACGCGAAACCGCTCCCGCAGTCTCCGGTGAAGATCACGCTCCGGCTCCGCTGAAGGCTCAACGATATCAGTAGCAGGGGTTGAGGACATGCACGACATGTAGGGAATAAGGAGCACAATGCACAAAAATATATACAAAAATAAAAACAACTAGCAAATAATCATTTTTTTTTTCAAATAATCAAGCAAAGGCAAATAAAACAAGTAGACAAAAACTTTGTACACTTTTCACAATGGCTAAATAAGTAACTCGAATCGTTTTCAAGAAGACCGCATCCCCGGCAACGGCGCCAAAAACTTGATGTGCGTGAATTATATATATTTTTAATTGAGTTTTTCTTCACACAAATTTAGTTTTAAAATGGTTTTTCACCTAGAAACTAACTACACACACAAAGGGCAAGTGTACCCGTCGGGTGGTAATATAGCTAATCGGTAAGAACCGGATATCAATCCGTGGATGCGGTGTCTCGATACTAAACTTTTGTTACTTCAAAGCCTTTTCAAATGATTGGATTGGTTTTTCTAACTTATCATACAAAATAAATAAACTACTAAAATTTCTAACAAATAACAATAACTAAGAAAGGTTGCCTAAACTAAGTATCCACTTATTCACATGTGACAACAAAGAGGAAGGGATTGTGATGATGCAAGCTCCAATTTTATCTAAGTCCCCAATCAAGGCTTCCTAGTTTATAATTCTTAGGAAAATTAAAATGAATTAACATTCTAATCACCTAAAAATTATTCCTTTAAGCTCACTTGCTAAGTTGATGTTAATCTTTGATGATGAGTTATTCATTTGTCAAAACTCCTAACTCTACAAATTAGGGAAAACTAATATGAGAAACACACTAATCACCCTAACTTGGTTTTAAGTAGTTGGCACTATCACTATGTTCTTGATATGAACCACAAGCATGGTCATGCTAGCTAACAACCTTGGCCTAAATCATCAACCAAACATGAACACAAACTATAGAATTCATATAAACATACTTTTGATCTTTCCAAATCTAGATGCAAGAATTCACACACAAGCTCAAATCATTGTTCATATCATATTAGCACTCACCATTCCTAGTTTCATGCTATGAATCATACTAACAAGTTAACAAGATTCAATAATCATAATCTCTACATGGGTTTTCCAACACAACATGTAAATACTTATGAGCAAACATTCAAGAACAAGAACTTTAAGCATGCATATGAACTCCAAGAACAAAAATCAAATGACAACATGAAGATTAACAAGAACAATCATCACATCTACTTCCATATTATCACATGTTCATAAGCTTCAACATAGTTTAGACAACACAAATGTTTAGCCTACAAGGCTCATGACTACCAAATCAAGCATAAATAAACATAAATTGTTCATAATGTAGTAAGCTAACCAAGTTAAAGACAAGAATTAAATGGTGTTTGAGTAGATCTTCAAGTGGTTTAATCCTCTTCAAGGCTCCTTCTTGGCTCCAACAAGCTTCCAAGACCAGATTCTTGAGAGAAAAAGTCACCAAAATGCTCCAACTCTCTTGCAAATGAGCTAGAAACTCGTATTTAAACTGCTGGGCGTTTGGCACTACCATGCCACCTTTTGGCACGGTCGTGCTTGGCAAGTGTCAGAGCTACTTTCTTGAGTGTTGACCAAGCAAGCTACCATTTCCGGAAAAATCGCGCTCAAATGTTCCCGAGGTCGCACGACCGTGCTCGGAGATCCTCTGGTCGTGCGAGCCGCTAGTGCTCGGTGTCACACCCCCAAAATCCCGCCTGCGGAGTACTACCGCTTGGGGGCGTGACTGACCAGGATCCAGCCACCAATCATACTGAACAAGCATATAATAATCATAAAAGTTTAACCAATACGATTGGTGTTCCAACAAAACCAAGTTTAAGTTGTAAGCGGAAGCATAAGTTTAAAGTTATAACATAAGTTCAAATATTTTCAAACAAAATATGACACGCAGCAATCCGTGTCCCACAACGACCCTCCTCCATGCAAGCTCCAACTGGGTACCTATGGTCCTGCAAAGCATGTAGTAACGAGTCAACAACTAGTTGAGTGAGTTCACGGTTGGGTGTTCGTTTTAGTTGTTTCGAAAACAGTTTACTTTAACTGGCATCCTGCCGTGGGGGTTACCCCATAGTTTAAAAACGTGACATGTTCATTCCCAGTTACTCCGGCATTCCAGCCGTGGGGGGCTACCCCATGATAGTTATCAGGCATTTCGGCCGTGGGGGCTACCCCATGCGTACACTAGACTCGTTACCATATCGACTGCTGACTGTAGTCATGTTTATGTGCCCTGAAAAACATCAATGTCTATCATCATTGACGTGCCCCAGATCCATTAGTTCACGCCCGTCCTCTGCGGCACGGTGTGAGGCTTGTCAGACCTAAATAGCGCTATCTAACTAATGACCCGCTCGCCATTGGCCCGGCGATTAGTCGATACAAAAAGGAGGGACTTCGTGATAGAGTTTTAGTCTAGTACGTTTATCCGTCCATCCGGACGAGGAATCACATTCCTGAACCACTGACGTCCTACCCAAGGAGGACGAGGAATCCACGTTCCTTAACCCCGTTCCCAACCCAGGGAATCCCATGCTTTGTAGAGGGTGTGAACTCACCTTGGTTTGCTCGGCAGTTAATCACAGAAGGTCAATTAAGTTGCAGGTAATCAATTAGGTCCTATCACAGGTATTATTCGTATCAGATTCAAGCCAAGCAGTGCACGTATGTTCAACACGTATTGTACACAGGTAATAATCATAAACAGTTCACAGGTAACAGTCAAATAAAACCCAAAGTCCAAGTATAAAGCCCGAACAGTTGGGCTCGTAGTAACAGGCCCAAATAACACATCAACAGTAGCACAGAAGTCCATAAGTCCGGCCCACTAACTTAGGCCCAAAAGTGTGGTCTCGAGTCGCAACCGGACTCGCAAGCATGGTCTCGAGTCATGCTGTTTGTGCTGATCATAAGTGGTTGCGAGTCGCAACCTATGTCGCAACCGTGGTCTCGGTTCATCATGCTAAGGTCTCGAGTCGCAACGGGACTCGTAACCTGTGGTCTCGGCTTGTCCTGTTATTGTTGCGAGTCGCAACCGCGTGGTCTCGAGTTGTCACGCTGTGGTTGCGAGTCGCAACCGTGTGATTGCGAGTCGGAATGCTGTCGTTTTCATGTTCAGTGTTGATTCAGATATAGTCAGCTTAATGGTACAATGTAATCAGGCCCAAATCAGGAAACAACCAATAGGATTTTACTAACAAGTTTTCCTAATCAGGCTATTAGAAAAAATGGATCAAAACATAAGGGTTTTCACATCATCAACTATCATTCAAATTGTTCTTCATATATTCAAACACATATTCATCAAGTCCATAACATAATTAACCCTTATTCACTCAAGATTATGTACAACCATCAAGATACAATTTGCTAGCATGCATCCTAACATTCGGTTTCCATTTAATACCCAACCCCACTTGTACAAACACCCCATTCTTCGGATCCTAACCCAAGTAAGCCGACAACATCATTCACCTTTTTAACATACAATGAACCGATTTTCACAACAAACATTTATGCATAGTTCAACACATAACAAGAAACATTCATGAACCGATTTCTTTTCAAAACATCATGCATAACTCAACAACCAACATATTGTCATAACATCACCAATCCAAGCACAAAACACAACAAAGATTACTAACCGGTTGAGAGATGGGAAAGGTGAACTCTAATGTTGATTCCAAGCTTGAGCCGACAATCCTAGTGCTAACCGATTGGATCCGAAAGATGAGGAGTGTTTGTGTTCTAGAGTTTTAGTGAGAGAGGATAGGAGAGTGTGTGTGTTGTGATGTTCAACAAATGGTAAAAATAACTAAGGGTGGTATATATATATATACTAGTTCCAAGTGGTGCACCCTTAATGGGTTCGGGTGGGGGTTTACGGCCCAAATGGCCCAACCGGCCAAAGGCCCAAACCGGCCACTAGGTTCTCGGCCCAAGGCCCATTCGGTCACTATTCACTCGAGACCTCATGGTCTCGAGTCGGGTTCTTTGTTCTCGGTCGGGTTCTCGGCTCGCATATAACACGTATATATATACATACAATGCACACATAATAAAGCACATATCACATAAAGGTTCACGTTTATCATTAAGTTTAATCAGTCAACTAGTCACATAACGTACAAGCAAGTTACATCAAGACACAACGAAAGGTTCTAGATTTCGAGTTGTCACACTCGGTAACAGTCACCTCGTTCTCGGAAACAAGCTGATCAGAGGCTAAGATTGACTTGGCACGGTCGTGCCACTGGTTGGCACGGTCGTGCTTCCCTTGATTTTGAAGATTTGGCTGCTGGGTGCTAGTGCTGATCGAGAGTGCCGACATCGGGAGGCTTGGCACGGTCGTGCCACTGTTTGGCACGGTAGTGCCATATCTGGCAGTTTGCTGGAATGCACCATTTTAGCTCTATTTTGCTCCAAAAGCTTCCGTTTCATCACCGGGCCGAAGCCCGGACCTGTATTTTCACAAACAACTCAAATAAGTACCAAAATCAATGAAAATACAAAGAGTTTTCGCATAAACGGGGCGTATTTGACGTTTAAAAGATGTATAAATTCTTATACATCAGGGTCCCACACCAGGGGACCAGTGCATACCCGCCTAGGTCCTTACGTTGAGGACAGGCAACGATCCGCATCCCGACATGGCTCTGGAACTCAGAGCCGGTTGGGCCCACAGCCATACACCGAAGGGTATGGTCGTACCGACCCGGACGACCATACATATCGCGGGGATTCGCATGACACCAGCAGCAGACCAGGAGGACGCAACTATGTTCCTCCCACTCACCCCCGCAATACATACCTCAGGGCTGCAAAGCGCCCTGAGAATAAACCCTACAGACCAAAGGCAGCGGCCGAAAATTCCAAATTCGCCCCGTGGATTGCCCGCGCCCATGTCACTACAACAAAATTCCCATTCAATGTTGGGAAATACAGTGGTTCGACCGACCGGACGACCACATGAACATTTTCATGGGTGCGGGGTGCAATGGCCAGTGGGATGAACCCACTTGGTGTAATTTTTTCCCCCAGACCCTCACGGGCCTAGCCAGGGCATGGTTCGATTCTTTGCCAATAGGATCACTGGAATCATTCGAGGACTTGCACGCCAAGTTCCTCGCCCATTTTAGCCAGCAACGACGCCACGAACGAGATTCGATGGACGTCATGAATATCTGGCATAGGGACGACGAATCTATCGAAGCATTCGTCGTCCGTTACAACAAAGAGTGCCTGGAGATAAGTGACGTGGCAGACCAAATGGCACGGAACCACTTCATCAAGGCCGTCAGGGACAAGCAGATGGTCATGACCATCTCTGGCAAGGAGGGCTTGCCTAAAAAATGGGAAGATGTCATGACCGCGGTCAAGACATATGCCCAGACGCAGCGGTCTCTTGAACCGCATCTGGCAAAGACACAGCCCCAAGCCGAAACCTCCTACCAACGGTCCAAGCGTAACAACAAACGCAACAGGGACGCGGGAAATCGTGACAGTATTTCTAAACCATACTTCCCGCGAACCAACCCGTTTGACCCAAGAAACCACAACGCCCAACGGGACAACAGGGCGTCAAAGAAAGATTCTCGGGACCGCAACTGGACTGAGATCACTATGTCGCCAAGCGAGGTCCTTCTTGCGGACCCGCAATTCTTGCGACCAGCCCAACCAATGAAGTCCAAGAAAAATCAGGACCTCACACTTATTGTGAGTACCACAAGGACTCGGGCCACACCACCAACAACTGCATCAGTCTCCGGCTGGAGATTGAGCGAGCCTTAAAAGAGGGGAAACTGCAACACCTTTTGCCAGGTGGGCAAAAACCCACCAAGCACATCACCCCTCATGGCGAAGGCACCTCCTCCGGGAAGAAAACCATGTACGTGGCCTCCACCCACATGATTAACGGAGGCAAAGGTAGGCCGCGCAAAGCGGCGAGAAGGCCGGACAATGACTGGAAAGACGAGCAAGTCGTCTTTCCAAAAGTCCGAGGCGGACCGCGCGATAGGCGCGCCGTCGTTATTACAGGCCAACTGGCACACTACTGCACCGAGCGTCTATTCATCGACCCGGGCAGTACTTCTGACATAATCTACGAACAATGCTTCAACCAGTTTGACCAGGAGGACAAAGATCGGTTGCAAGCAGTAGATTACCCATTGGCCGGGTTCGCAGGGGAAACTGTCTTTCCCCTGGGCCAGATCACCTTTCCTGTGCGTCTGACCAGCGGAAGACACACAAGAACAGAAGAGGTAAACTTCATGGTTTTACCTCACACCTCCAGATATGACGTACTCCTGGGGAGAGAATCCCAGGGAGATTTCAATATGATTACATCTGTCCCCCACTCTGCTGTCGGTTTTCCAACCGAATCGGGGGTCGCGATAATCTACGCACGAAGAGACATCATGATGTCGGACGAGCTACGTCCGACCAAGGTCGCAAGGCCCACCCCCAGCAACCAACCAGAAAAAATGGGTTCTCAACGCGAGATACCCAGAACAAAAGGTTACCTTGGGTCACGCCTTGTCCCCGACCACAAAAGCGCACCTGAAGCAGCTTCTCTTCAGGAACCAAGACATTTTCGCATGGACACCCGCAGACATGACAGGGGTCCCACGTGATATTGCGCAACATCACTTGAATACCATGCCAGGTATCAAGCCGGTGATCCAAGGCCAACGCCACCTTGGATCCGCTAAAAACCAGGCGATGCAAGAGCAGGTCGAAGAACTGCTCTCCGCAGGCATCCTGCGGGAAGTTAAATACCAGACTTGGTTATCCAACCCAGTCATGGTAGAGAAACCATCCGAGGGTTGGCGCATGTGCGTCGATTACAAGGACCTCAACAAAGCCTGCCCCAAGGATTGTTACGCACTTCCAGAAATCGACAAAAAAGTCGATAATCTCGCACCATTCAGATGGAAGTGTTTCCTCGATTGCTACAAAGGGTACCTGTGACAACTCGAGTTTTCGACCTTCACTTTCGCATTAAATGCACGTTGACTTTGACTGATTAGTTGTTTGACTTATTGACTTGTAATGTACACATTGTGATATGATGTAATGTATCGTGAGTACTGCATGTTTATGTGTTAATGATATTATGTGAACCTGTTAGTACACACTGGAACTAGTTAAGTCTTGTATAACCTTCACAACCTGACTAAACAGAATTGCATAGTCATAACATACTCGACGAATCGAGCGTGATTCACCTTAAGCAATCTCGATGAAACAAAAGCTTGTTTCGCCAAACACTCTTCGACGAAACAAGAGTGTGATTCGTCAACCATAGCTCGACGAAACAGGATTTGTTTCACCGAGCCCAGATTCGCCGAAGCCCATTACGGGCCCAAAACATGAAATTGTGTATATAATCGTGTAACGACCCCTATTTCACACTCTTGGCAAAACCGAAACCCTAGAGCTCTCCCTTTGTGTGACGGCAACCTTGTGTTCTCTCAGGCTTCCTCTAGCGATCAAACCATCCTTACAGATATCCCGGTTAGTGTGATTATTTACGTGATTGTTTTGTATGCATTGTGTTGATGATGTCGTTCCATAAGTCTGATCAGGAAATTGAGTAGAGGTTTGGTAACAAATATGAGATTAGGTTATGGTATTTAGCGATGATTTAAACCGATTTAAACTGCGTGATGTTTGAGTACTATTATGTTTGAATATGTAATTGTTTGATGTATACGAATCTGTGATCTATTAAGAGTTTTGTGATTGAGTTTGATGATGATGTACTCCCTATTCTATTCCATTATCGATTCAGTTGTGACGCATACGGATTAATGATTAGTAACGTAGGGCCTATTATGTTGGAATGATGATCATATGATTACTGTTTGATGACTGATGATGATGATGATATGTAACGGCTGTGGTTGTGAGATTAGGGTTTCTGTGATGATAGTGTAACTGTTACATAATGCGACGTAACTGACATCACCCCGAAACAGACTTGACGAAATAGACCTCTCGGCGAAACAGAATGTGTTTCGCCAAGGGGCAGTCGACGAAACAGAACTTTGTTTCGCCAAAGAGTAATTGACGAAACAGAATGTGTTTCGCCAAATTGTGTTTCGCCAAATGTGATTCGCCAAAGATGTGTTTCGCCAATTTGGATAATCTGCACAGTAATCTGAGTTAACTCTGTTAGAAGTTAATTGAGATATTTAACTGCTGTTAAGTACAAAACAATACTCATATGACTACGAATACGTGCAATGTGATACCCGGTGCTCATTGATGCGATGATTCACTATGATTATACCTACGTGCCAACTTCGTGATTATAAACTGATTATGTATACGTGCCTACTTTAGGACTTGACTGATTAAGTGTGAACGAGTAGTTAATCTTACCGAGCAAACCAAGGTGAGTTCACTGCATTTCTCAAGCATGCGTCCCGGTGGTTTGGGACAACTGGTAAACATTTGGAAGGGAATCTTGGGTAAACAGTTAAATTGGGTTTTGGTTATTGAACATGGAATCAATCATTATCGGATTGCCTGTAGGGCAATGGGGTAATTAGTTGATAGCGCTATTAGGTTTGACACCTCACACCGGGCTGTAAGGACGGGCGTGAACTAATTATCTGGGCATCATTACCAATGCTTGGTTAGGGGCATTGGGGACTGGGCACACTTCCAGGTTATTTAGGGGCACACTCCCCGGATACATATGGGCACACTCCCTAGGGTATCTAGCATGATATAAGCAACATCGTATCACAACGTTGAATTGGCTTAACATACATTTGGTAACAAAACACGTTAACAAAACTTTGAACTCACCAGCGTCGTCTGACACACTTGTCTGCATGCTTGCAGGTCGTTAGAATTCGTGACATGGACTTGCTATCTGGGAGTGCTGGAGTGGTCATGGATCGAGGCTGTTGGGTTAACTTATAAGAGATACATTGGTGTTGAACATTTATTATGAAACAATTGTTAAACGATTTACTATATGCTTCCGCTATACAACTCTTTGAGAGTTAATATTATGTTTGACATTTTCTATTGGTAATTAATGACATGTTTTATTTAAATATTTATTATTGGTTCAAGGTGATTGGTGGCTCGGACTCTGATGCGTAACACGCCTCGCGGAGTTCCCGCAGGTGGTAATTTGAGGGTGTTACAGTACCATCAGGTAGAAATGGCAATCAAGGAGGAAGACAAAACGGTATTCCGGACTCCTACCGGGAATTACTGTTATACAAAAATGCCGTTTGGGTTGCGCAACGCAGGCGCAACTTATCAAAAACTGATGAATGACACTTTCCGCGGGCAAATAAGCAAAAGTGTCGAAATCTACATGGACGACCTAGTCGTCATGAGCATGGAAGAGGATACCATGCTCACAGACATTGACAGAACATTCAAGACTCTGCGAAGCGTTAACATAAAGCATAATCCAGGGAAATGCTCGTTTGGAATGGAAGAAGGCAAATTCCTTGGATTCATCGTGACTAAAGATGGATTCAAGGTAAATCCGGAGAAAGTTCAGGCGATCGAGCGCATGCCATCGCCTTCAACGATGAAAGATATGCAACGACTGGCCGGCAGGCTAGCAGCACTCAACAGATTCTTAGCCAACCATGCAGCTAAGTCTTATCCTTTCATCAAGACCCTGCGGAACTGTTTAAAGAAAGAACAATTCCAGTGGACCGCAGAGGCTGAAAACGCTTTCCGGGAAATGAAGGAGTGTTTGATACAACTCCCAACTTTAACCGCACCACGCAAGGATGAGCCACTCATATTATACCTATCCGTCGCGGATAACGCGGTGGGTGCGGTATTGATAGTGGAGCGGGAGGGGGTTCAAACACCCATCTATTATATCAGCAAAATGCTCAACGGCCCAGAGACAAGATACTCAATAATGGAGAAGTTGGTGTTAGCATTGGTGCACGCTTCAAGGCGGTTGCGACGCTACCTCGCAAACCATGTCATCACAGTGCTAACCAATTACAGGATCGGCCCGATCCTATCCAAACCTGACATCTCTGGGAGATTAGCAAAATGGGCGATAGAGCTGGGCGCGCACACGCTGAACTACAAACCGCGCCCTGCAATTAAAGGCCAAATCTTAGCTGATTTCGCCGCCGAAGTACCGGTGAATCGCATCCAAGAATGCGAAGAAGCACAAAACCCTGCACCAACGCCATCTTCCTCAGAAACCTGGGCACTATTCATCGATGGTGCCTCCAACGAGGAAGGAGCGGGCGCAGGTTTGCGACTCGTCAGCCCCGATGGTCAAGAGCTTACGTATGCAATCCGCCTCGATTTCAAAAGCACAAACAACGAGGCCGAATATGAAGCCCTACTGGCAGGACTACGTTTAGCAGTTAAACTCGGCATGCAACATCTGGAAGCACACGTCGACTCTTTGTTAGTTGCAGGACAGATACGCGGCGACTATGCCGCAAAGGGGGATATCATGATCCTCTACCTCGAGCAAGCCCTGCAACTAACATCAAAGTTCACTTCGTTTAATATCCGACATATTAACAGGAGTGAAAACAAATCTGCAGATGCACTCTCCAAACTTGCATCCACCAGTTTCCAACACCTGGCAAAGGAAATACGTATCGAAATTCTACAAAATCCTTCAGTACCCCTGCGCCAGGTCAACGTCATCCAATACGGGACAACGTCGTGGATGACACCAATTATTGCATATTTGCAATCAGGTGTGACTCCCGAAAACAAATCGGAGGCACGCAAGCTACAATACAAAGCGTGCCATTATCAAATGGGAGACGGTATCTTATACCGCAAATCATACCTAGGGCCACTACTACAATGCGTCAACCCCCAGGATGCCACATACCTCATCAGAGAGATACACGAGGGTATGTGCGGCATACACGCAGGACCACGCATGGTAGTGGCCAAAATCAGGAATGCTGGGTATTACTGGTCCGGCATGCACCTGGACGCCGTCAAAGAGCTGTGCAAATGTATCAACTGTCAACGACATGCTCCAAAAACTTTGCGCCCCAAAAACAACCTGGTCCCGGTCACCACCGCATGGCCCTTCCAGAAATGGGCAATCGACGTTGTGGGACCTTTCCCTGACGCACCAGGTGCAGTCAAATTTATCATAGTAGCGGTTGATTACTTCACAAAATGGGTAGAGGCAAAACCGCTCGCCTCAACCACTGCTATGATAACAAGAAAATTCATATGGGAACACATCATCTGCCGTTTCGGTCTACCAATGTGCATCGTTACCGATAATGGCACCAACTTTGCTGCTGACGAATTTCAAAAATGGCTAGAAGAACTACACATTGAACATATATTCTCATCCGTGGCACATCCGCAAGGAAACGGCCAAGTTGAGAGTATCAACAAAAGTCTAGTCGAGGGCATCAAAGCAAGGTTGGGAACAGCCAGGCGTGGCTGGGTCGATGAACTCCCAAGTATCCTATGGGCTCACCGCACAAGCCCAAAAACAAGCAATGGGGAAACACCCTTCAGCCTAGTCTATGGCTCAGAAGCGGTGATCCCCGCGGAAGTAGGCCTCCCTTCACCCAGAATGTTGGCTATTGAAAAAATAGACAACAGTATGGAACGCAGGATCGACTTAGACCTTTTGGAAGAAAGGCGTGAAAACGCTGCCATCAATGAGGCTAAGTACAAATCCAAACTGGAAAAGTACTACAACTCGCGTGTCCGCGTTTGTACTTTCAACCCGGGAGACTACGTCCTCCGTGACAATGAAGCATCTAATGCTGAACGCCCAGGGAAACTTGCCCCCAAGTGGGAAGGACCCTACCTCATCAATGAGGTCTTGGGAAAAGGCGCGTACAAATTGCAAACGTTAGAAGGCGAACCTGTCGCACGTACATGGAACGTACAACAGCTCAGACGCTGTTACATGTAAGCCATGTTTTTACATTTTCATGTAACCTATCGGGCCGCAGGCCATTTGCAATTAAATAAACGAACGATTCAATGCAATATTGTTTGTTACTACTATTACAAATGCGTGTTCCACTTTGCAGTATCCGCAAAAACAGATTGGCAAAATCTTCAATCGCGATACCCACACAAAGTGTCAACCACACACAAATATTGTAATAGGCCAACAAAAGGCAGAATATCAAGTGTCTATCCGGCTGGATAGACAAGTTTTTACAAAACTTACACAATTCCTAAACCCTAAAAAAGGTAAACAATGGAATTAACGCGTACTCATACGACAAAGGTATGGAGTATACTTGACCCCATTCACAAATGGGTAAAGTTCCGCATATATACGTTCAAACATGCAAGAATTAAAAACACTTGTACAAATTGAACAACAAACTTTATATTCAAAAAATTCAAGCACCCACGCGATGCTTAATGGATTTACATAGAGTTTCCCACATTTACAAAAGGAAAGCAAAAAAGGGGGCACTAGCCAGCCTAAACCCTATTTTGTACCACTGATACCCGCGCCATCTTGGCCGCCACCAGCGGGATTTTCCTCTTCTGCATCGGCATACAGCATCCGCAACCGGTCAACGTAATCCGCAGCCTCTAAACATTCGTCCAACTTCTCCACGCAAGAGAGGGACGTATCATAAAAGGCGGCTACAGCCGCGTTAAGACGACCTTCGGTGTCCACGTCACGAAACCCGGATCGCTCTTCGGTAAAACCGCCTTCAGACATGACGTTCATATGACCGACACAGCGGCTGTAACCAGCTTTAAAACCGGCATCGCGGGCACGTTCCTTGACCAAGTCCAAACCAGTTGCGGTTTCAGGAGCATCCATGATAGCCTGAACAATCTGCGACAAAAGGATAACAAGGTCATCATATGGTCAACCTTTGATACAAAGTCAGATAATACTTACATATGCGATGCCTTGACTCCGCATCCACTCACGATCAGCCTCCAGTTGTTGGAACGAAGAAGTCAGAGCATCTTTGGCCTCAACAGCAGCGTTAGCCCGCTCTTCCGCAACAGTCGCGCGGGCTGTAAGGTCCGTAACCGCGACCTCCCGGGCCTGAACTTCAGCCTTTCAAAGAGCAGAAAACAGTTTACTCAGTAAACATTCTCAAAAGGCAGAGAAATATACAACAGAGGTAACGAATCATACCTGAAGGCTGGCAACAACTTTATCCAAATGGGTGCGCTCAGCATTCGCCTCTTCAAGAGCCTTAGAAGAGCGGCTCTCCCTCTCTTTGGCCTCCTCAAGGGCCTTTGCAGCACGAGCCCCCGCTTCCTTGGCCTCTTCAAGCGCCTTTACCGCCCCGGCTTCCGCTTGCTGCGCTTTAACTGCAATCGCTTCAGCTGCAGTTTTTTCTTTGCCCAAAGCAGCGTTCGCCGCCTTGGCATTCGTCAACTCCTGACGAGCACGAAACAAATTGTCATTCTGCTTAGCCCAAGATTCATTCCACTTCTTGCGCTCATTGGAAAACTTTTCATTCCAACTCTGGCGTTCATCAGAAAGGAGCTTGGCAAGAGTACGAACCTGTTTTAGCTCAGCAGTGGCAGCCCACTCTGCAGTCTGTTTCTGCTTATCAAAAGCAGCCCTCTCTCTTTCAAGCTGCTCTGCACCCGCACGAGCAGCTTTCACCAACTCTTCTGCTTCAGCCCGCAAACGAGCAGCGTCTTCTTCCCTGCGGCCCAGCACTTTGTAGTCTTCCAAAATGGCATTCGCCACAATGGAACTTCCTACTAGCATTGTAGAAAGTTGGTTGATACGCAGCTCACGGGGTGCAGCACGGGCACGTTCAACTTCAAAGGGGGTGCCCAGACCACCCAAAATCTCCTTGCACGCGGAAGGATCGTTAGAAATATCATCCCCCCGCAAAACAGTCCAGGGGGGTCGATGATACGCTGTACTTCGATCCTGCGTGTAGGTGCGGTAATAGTACTCCAATTCAGACTCCCCAGGCTGAATAGGAGGCCCGTCATAACCCGCACCACCGGAAGTAGAACTGGTAACCTTCTCACCAACAGAAGGTTCCTGCGGCTCAGCACCATGCTGCCGCACCTCAGCATCAGACTTCTGTTTCCCAGCATCTAAAAACCTCAAGTCCAATCCATCACCCTCATTGGGAGAGATCAGATTGTCGGAGGAATCCACAGTATCAAAAATCTGGGAAGCAGTCTTCTCCACCGTCTTCTCCATCTGCACGGTGGGATCGCGAACCGGCCCAACAAAAGGTGCCGCAGGTTCCTTGGGCACCACAGGTTCCTTCGGCACCCCCGCGTCCGCAGCAGCGGTATGCACGGGAGACGAAGGAAAATCAAAAAAGGAAAAACCTGCATCTTGGGATTCTGCAATACAAAGCACAATAACTGTTAATCTAACACATTGTGCATGCAAAACAATGCAAAAAGTTATACTTACCAGCAGCAACCGCAGGTTTCTTTTGCGCCGGAGCAGCCCTTTTAGACTGCAGTTTCTGACGTTTTGGTTCACCACCACCAGCAGCCTTTTGCTCTGGTCCTCTCTTATCACCAACAACGGGGGGACCCGCAGCAGTTCCACCCGCAGCCGCACCACTACCTAGAACACCCAAACCCTCAAGGGTATCAGATACTACCACAGAATCGGTATATCTGCGATAACAAGATCGATAGGTACCTGCGGCCTGAGACACCGGAGGAGGGACAACTGAGCCCTCAGCCTTCTCCTTACCACGACCCCGCGTGGTTTTCTTCACCTGCTTTTTCTCCACATGCTTCTTGGGGATGCGTTTTTCAAACTTTCCCAAGTCCGCAAGGATAGCTGCATGGGAGAAAGCAAGCAGACAAATTACGAGGGTAAACTGGGAAAACAAGTGCAACTCGGAAAATACCTTTTTCGCCTTCTGGCACGGGTGCCCTCAACACATCACGTTTGGGTACACGGAAGTGACCAACAATTTCTAGATTGAAACCTTGCCGTAACTCAACCAGAATCAGATCGACTTGGCCCTCGAAATCGGGCTCAAACATCCTCCACAAGCCAACCGCATCCACTGATACAACACATGCATGCATATTACTACAAAGATAACGAAGCAAGAAAAACAATAGAGAGCAACAGGCTTACCACCACTCTTTTCCCGCAGAACGGGTCTTGCCTTCCTATCCGGCCTAGTAAGCATCATCCGCAACACCCACAGCTGGTTGTTATCTAACTTCTTAAGTTCAATAGGCCGCAGCCTAGAGAACCAATCCACAGTCTTTGCGGTGGCGACAGGAACATCCTCATCAGTAACGCCAACATTGACATTCCGGAAGGACATATTGGCATAGACCGCACAGGCCTTAACATAGAAGAATTTCTTCTTCCAGCCGGTCACACCCTTAGGAGGCGTCATCAACTTTAAACTCCCATGCCGTTGAGTAAAAGAGAAAAAACCAGTGTTCACCGTCAACTGGTAAAACCGCCGGAAATTCTCAACAGTAATGGGCAAGCCATGGGCACGAAAAGTATACTCAAAGTTCCGGATTCGGAACATCCCAAATGGACTAAGTTGGGAGATATGGAGATGATAGTACTCCAACACCTCCGCAACAAACACCGTCACCGGCAACCGAAGGTTGCCTTCGGTAAAAAAATCCGCCCACATAGTAATATAACCGGCCGGAGCATCGGCACCGGTGTCCCCCTCTTGTGGGTACGTAGCCTTCCAGTCATCGGCCATATGAACGGTGGTCATCAGGTTTTTAAAACCACCTATTGTCCACTTCAATACCGGTAAACCACCACCGACGGCACCACCATCATCATCTTCATCTTCATCAGCCGCCACAACCGGCTGTTCAGGGTTTTCACCTTCCACATTATGTGGATTTGATGGTTCAGCCATCAAAAATATCAAAGAAACGGAAGAAAGTGAGTGGAAAAACTCGACTCAACCTCACCGGAAGTTCAGAAATATCGTCGGAGAAGACAAAGGAAATGTTTTCTCTCACTGGAAAATTTTTTGAAATTTCGAACAATTGAGGGGAAACCACGAACGGTTTCCCCTTATATACCCATCGCAATTAATGCGGAGGGAGAAAACGAATCATCACGTTCAAAAAGAGCGAATTACGCGACACCACGTGTCAAGCGCCGTTTCCGCTGACGGTTACCACGCGCGCGTGGCCGCCCACGCTCCTGACAAGAGAGACTTTTACACTCCTTGCTACAGTGCATTTAATGCCTCGGGCAGTGCAAATGTCCTTTCATTTTAGCACATGCCAGAATGATCTCACCAACTTCCACCAACTCACACGTGAGATCAGCCACGTATGCAACAAAAAGCGACTACCTTATCCAATCACAAGCGGCATGCGGTTTCTCTGGTATACCGCACCATAACCCATACCGCATGTCTTTTTTTTTACATACCCCTGAAAATAGGCAAAAATATATATCTCCACACTATAAGGGGGTATAACACCTATCCGCACTACCCACGAGCACACGTGGAATATGCGGAAATGACACACACGAGCCCATTCAAGTGTGTCAGATACTCAGAACCAG
Organism: Helianthus annuus; assembly: GCF_002127325.2. Classification (NCBI taxonomy): domain Eukaryota; kingdom Viridiplantae; phylum Streptophyta; class Magnoliopsida; order Asterales; family Asteraceae; genus Helianthus; species Helianthus annuus. Next base: position 28,570,430 of record NC_035439.2, on the reverse strand, counting down.
CGTTGTTCTTTGGACTGAACCGCATCTCAGAAACAGGTAAACCGCATTGCCTTCACTCTCTTCAAGCTTCAAATCCCTCCTATCCGGTTCACAACCACAGAGGGTGCTTGAACAACTTCTTCAACGAGAAGAAGCAAGGGAATATACGTGAGCGCACATCAGCAACCCTGACTCCTGATCCTTCAAGAGCCACATCCGAGCAACACACCCGTTTCAAGCGAATATGGGGTGACAAAACCGCAAACACTCATAAGTCACTGCGGACATAACCATAGCTTCCGCAAACGGTTGCTACGGAAGAGCCACAACTAACTCCACATCGAGGAACGAAACTACTTCAAGGAAAACTCCTCGGTATTGGAGCGTGAAGGAAGGTGCCCAAGGAAGAGATGCGGCCGAGATCCCCAATGATCATACGAGCCCTTGTCGAACAACAAGCGATCGAACAAGCGGTAACAAGTCTGCTTATGACTTTGTTACCCTACTTGTAAGTTGGATAGAATAAACAATGGTAGGCATTACCATGCCTATGACCATGTTTATTTGACCATTATCCAGAATCACATTGTTCGACCAAACATGGCCAACAATGACGCAAGTACCCAACGTTGTTCCCACAACCGTGGCCAACAATGTCAAGCAACGAGGTAACCGTAAAGAACGTGCGGTTACTTGAGAGCTAATGGGAAGAACATGAACACCCCACGAAAGGAATCATCATTAGATATCCAATCATGGGAGCAGCACGCTCTCTTCTTCGTTCACCACCTCAAAGATTGGTTCGAATTTTGTGCACACCTTCAACCATCATCTCAGAGATTGGTTCGAAGTTTGTACACTTCCTCCAACTAATTCCCACAATTGGTTCGGCACACCAACAGGTGGCAACCAGCCAAAGGCTGAGAATTTCGCATCAGACGAAACATTTTCACCAGTACAGAAGAGGCGTCAAATGACCCTTCCAGACCTCCAGCTTGATTTACAAATAGGGAAGACCATCCACATGGTCTAGGATCTTCTCCAGACTCTAAACTACCTTCTAAACACCATAGTCCAGTACTCCTCCCACATACAACTTGCATGTGGCAGCAACATTAGACTGGGGGGACTTGAAGGGGTATGGTCCCAGATCTCACGTCAGCATCGACCGCGAGTGACCATTACCCTTATCAAAACCCCCACCAGCCAACAACCTACTTGTGCCCATGCGAGAACGCGTCGACACAAGGGTTGAATCCAATCTGTCTAGTGATGAAGGAGGACTTACCTGGAACATGAGAACGGTAGAGTGATGCGACATAGCATCACATCTGGTGTATGAAAACGGAAGTATTCACAGCGATGCGGCCTCGCACCGCGTCTAGTGAACACTTCTATCAATACAAGGAAGCTGGATAACAGCAACAGTCACCACAGGCGGCGATGCGGCCAGCACCGCATCTCGCGTATTTCTTGATCACAAGCAAGAGACGTGATAACATCAGATGTTACCGCAGGCAGCGATGCGGCTCGCACCGCATCCTATACGCTCAACAAGTGGGACTGGCACCACAGTGCAAGTGGCACCAATGGCAGTCACCTGTCAGGGCTACGTAAGCAACGGACTGACGTGGCATAACATCCACAACCGACAAGCCTGACACACCTGCAAAGGTGCAGCACGTCGTCAGTCCGTCCATCATCCTCCTTCACTCCTCGGCTATAAATACCAACCCCAAACCAGGTTTGAGGTATCTCTGGACAACTCTCTCACTACTACTACTATCATACTTTGCTTCCCAAGCAGATTACTGATTCTCACGCCGGAGAGTGGTAACAAGGAGCACCCCCCACCCCATCCTCCTTGTTACGAGTCACGGTTTGTTTCCTTGTGCAGGAGATCAACCCACCGGTGATCCAGCCAGCGATCCTCGAGAGGAAGGGATTAACCCTTCTTGACGAGACCAGTGAGTTAACCCTGCCCAGTTAACCATTGTTTCATCAGTGGAGGAGGGGGAAAGTGAGTGTAGAACAAACGACGCAACTGGAGCCAGTCCTCCTCCATGGCTCTCTGGGTACGCAAGAAAGAAGCAACCTGCTGCTCTAGTGCAAAGAGGCGTGCAGCATAGTCCGGTGGTAAAGGTCGAGGGTGCTGCAAAGTAGAGTGGGTCTGACCCTGGCACTGACATGTCGGCGGCTGAGCTCTCTCAAGCTCCTGAATGCGCCGCGTGTGTGCCTCGTGCTGGGCGACAAATGACATCAGCACATCCTCAATGGAGTACCCCATGTGGAAAGGATGGTAGGGGTCAGTCGGTGGCATAACAGGTGGTGACGACCAAAGGAATGGCTCACTGGCCGGATCAAAAGGTGCCACATGAAATGGTGGAGCAGGGGAAAAAGTAGAGGATGGTGGTACAGCAGGGATAGATACCGGTACATGACCAAAAGGATGGGCCGAAGAACCCTCTCCAGGTCGAGCTGGAGGTGTAAACTGAGGGAATGAAAAGGAGGTATCGACGTGACGGGTATCAGTGATCTGAGGGGGAATAGGTGGAACCTCATCATCAGCAGGAATCCACCCGTGCTGGGCGTGCTCATCTCGTGGGTCCATCTGTGCCTCAAAAAGTGCACGATCAAACTGAACAGGCATAGGATCATGGTGGGGTGCAACAAGAGGGTCAACAGGTGCATCAGCAATAAGTGGGGGATCAACGTGATCAGCAGCAATGATATGATCGCCAAAACAACGGAGCATCCCCAGGGTGATCATCAATAGGTGGGACAGCAATGGCAGGCTCAATAATGGGTGCACCAGCATGAACTGGGTCATGCTCAAACGCAGGGTCTAGAGCGGCTACCTGCTCAGGGGCCATGGCAGGCTCGGGATCATCAAAGGCCATCTCAAAATCAAACTCGGGGTCGATGGGATCAACTGGGTCTACTGGGTCGACTGGATCCTCCATAGGCTGATCCATAGGTATAAACTCTATATCCTGATCTGGGTCGAATCCTGGGGGAAAACAGGATCGGAATCCTCCACATCATCGTGGTCGAAGGCAAAGCTAGGAACAGGGGCAACAGAAGATGCTCTATCTGGATCTGAACCGTGTGAAAAGTGCTGCGCACTCTGAGTGTGTGAAGGTGCGGAAGCCACAGACTCGAAAGAGTCTGGGACCGGAGAGTGAGCAGGTGACTCCTCGGCGGGAGCATCTGCGATCCTCAAGAGATCACCAGCAGAAAGAAGGGCCTCGCCCTGAACCTCATCCTCTATGTGCTCATCATCAAACAGATCGACGTCGCCATCAACGTCGGCGTCGAGAAGCAAATCGTAAGCAGGATATGAAGCAAGTGGTATGGGAGCAGGGATCTCCACTAGCGGTAGGTCCCCAGCCAAAGGGCCATCAGCGAGCTCATCAGCACCATCAGGTAATGCAAAGGGCTAAAAGTCATCCTCATCCGTGCTAGTAACGTCGGATGTGTAAACCTTGCGCTCTGAAGACTCTAGGTCATCTGATACTATAGGTCTAGGGCCTGTGGTGTCTGAGTCACCAGTGCCGGTCGAGTCCATGTGTCTGTAACATAAACACAAATATGCACAAATAATCAGTCATACAATCAGGTAAACACATTAGTCACCAAGTAAGCAATCAAATAATTCTCCTAGTCCCACTAGTCTCCCAGCCTCTAAGACTGCTCTATCATCTACCTCGATCTCTTAGATCGAGCCTCGGCCTCCAAGACCGAGCCTCAGCCTCCAAGACTGAGCCTGCTCTTCCTAGTCTCACTAGCCATCTACCTCGATCTCTTAGATCGAGCCTCGGCCTCCAAGACCGAGCCTCAGCCTCCAAGACTGAGCCTAAAAATAATAAATAAAATGTGCTCAACTTTTGTTTGTAAAAACGTTTTGGATCTGGACTTAAGTGGTATGCAGTAAAAATGTTTTCGTGAGAGCCCTAGTGATCATAGTCTAGACTCGAGAAGGAATCCTAGTTCGCTATGATCAGAGCTCTGATACCAAGCTGCCACACCCTGGCTTTGCGGAAGCGTGGTTAATTTGGTGTGACTTCTTAATACCATAGCTTAACCATAACAAAGCTATATGAAATAAAACCATGCAAGATCATCCATTTAAATAAGTTTTAAAAACCAAATACAATAACATTGTCTTGACGGAAACACATCCTAGCGACATAAACATTGTTCGACATAACATAAACACAGTTTAAGGACGGTGACTTGTCCAGGAAAGAGTCACATTCCCTAAACCCGGATGACCTCGTAACTAGTGCAGCGGGAAAACGTGTCATACCGCGCCAGATCCTTTAATTCCCTGAAATACATGTAAGTTGAAAAATCAACAATAATGTTGAGCGAGTTCATGTGTAAGTGAGTAAATAAACCTTTGTAAGTATAAAATCCTGGTATGTAGCAAATAAGGGAATTGAGATCACCAATGGTTTGCAAGGCCATTGATATGTGTGAAGTGCAAGTAGGGAGACTCAAACCTAGCAGATTTATACGTCGGGCACAAAGTCACCCCGAGGTCCGTTTCTAGTTTGGCCTGGGGCTGGGCTCGCTACACCCAGATAGATCTACCGCTCCTGTCCCTCGGTCCTACCATGAGGATTAATGACCTCATGTTGCTCCTACCCACTCACATGATCTAAGTAGTAAACCTCCTTACGCTAACCATACCATGTATATAGTACTTGTAATCATAGTAACATGTATTTCACCCCCGCAGTTTATAAAACTGAAAACAGTTAAGAGAAAAGGGGGACATGAACTCACAGTGGGGCGTCTCTACCAAGTATACCTCCAAATCAAGCAGCTGTGCGACGACCTACATGTACTAACTCTATTAGACGGACGGTCGTGCCTTAGCTTTATGGTTTAAGTTTTGGGAAATAGTTAGACAACTATTACGTGTTTACATTCTGTGCATACTTGGTAATTTATTTTCCTTCCCAAGGATGGGGGATATAATACATGTGTGTTCGAAATATATTATTAAGTCTCACTTAAAATATATTTTATTTCTAACTCCAAAATATAAATATTTTTCTCAAAAATATTATATTTTCTATTTCATATGATTTTACAAAAATATGCGTTCATAAATATTTCTTTAAATGCGTATGTTACGTTTTAATGACCGAGTGGTAACAATAATTACCGGTGTAACTTATCGTGAAAGCGTTCGTATTATTTTGGATTCGTTAACATTCGATAATATTATTTCTACCCTAAAAATAATATTTATGTATCTTCACCAATAATTGACAAGTAACGTTGTGAAAATATATTACTAAATATATATTTATCACGTTTAATTTTGTGAAAATCCCACCTCCGATATTTTGTAAATAAATTCGTGGCGAAACTTATATTTTGAAAACATGTCGAAAAGTATTTCTAACACTTGTAGTGAAAATAATTCTAAGTGTTAGGTTTTTGGAAAAATTTCGCCAGAGTTTCTTCTGTAACGGGAGGTGGCCACGCTTTCAAGCGTATCATTTTCTTTTACAAATCAATCCAACAATCTTTTTATTCAATCAAAACAACGTTCAAAACAACAAACTAGTAAATAAATATGTAAGTCGCATAAATCACATGAACTTGTAGTTTTCTAAAATTATGAAGTAAATCCCATTACTTTTAGCGGATCTTTATATAAAGCAATCCGATTTCGTAAGAACCTCGTTTTTAGAGAAATTCCGTCTTTACAACTTCTCGTCATCTTTTACAAAAATAGTTATTTTGTCGAAACTTTGTGCTACACAAGTATTTACACACTTGTGTGTTCTAAAAATCATTCGTGTTAGTGTAGAATCCGTCTTTAGAAAACATGATTTCTTTGATACTTGGTTCTTTTAAAATACCGCTTGTAGATCCGTAGATCTACTAGTTTTAAACATTATTTCACAAGAAAATCGCTTTTACACAAGTTCATGATTCGTGTGTGGTAGAGTTTCATCCTTTAACCCTTGTTACATCCAAAACAACTCTATGTCATGATCCATGATCATGACCAACCCGGGTTAAACGATGATCCGAGCTACCACAACATAGATCGGGTCCAAATAACTACACAAATCAAATACTACAAGATTTACACATCAAACAAGCTTTTAACCATCACTTTTAGTGTTTTTAGTAGACTTTTATGCTTCATCTTGTAAGATTACGAGTTTTAACCGTTACAAATCATTTTAACCATCTTAAAATAGTTCGAGAAGGTGATTCAAGCAACTTACTACTAGCTCGAGGCTAGGGAAGAATCTAGACGCAAAATGAGAGGATAAAAGCAATAGAGTGAGGTCCTTCGCCTTCCGAATGCACCAAGCCTCCTTATACGTGATCCTTAATGCTTGAATGATGTTGGAATGTGATGAACTAAACTCGAAAATATGATGGATTGAGAGGGGGTGTTCGGCCGAGCTTCTTGAGAGGAGAGGGAGAGTTGTTTGAGTGGTGAAATGTGAAGTGAAAGATTAGTGTGTTAACCCTTGATCTTATAGGCAAAAGTTTAGGTTAAGATCCAATGGTTTTCATGTCCATTAGATATGGGACAAATGAGAATTGTTTAATCAAAATGGTACATGTGTGGGTCACATTGTGACCGAGTTCGGCCAAAGGGGGGGTAGCTAGTTCATTTCTAACCAATAGTTAGATATAGTTAGGTTAATCTAGTTAAGTTAGGGATTAACCCGGTTAGTAGTGTGTTGTGCATTATGGCGGGTGTTAGGGTATTCAGGGACCCTAACTGGCTCAGAAAAAGATGAATAACGTTATTAACAATATTTTCATGTTCCGGGTATAGTCCGGTTGTTCGGTTGGATAGTAATCCGTTAAAGCGCTTAACAAAGCTTTAAAGTGTCGTTAATACTAATTTTAGTGACACGACTTATTCCCGACACTTTGGAAAGTGTCTAGTAATATTTTTCTCATGTTTTGGCACTTTACTAGTTGGCTAAAAGCTGAATTGTTTATTAAAGTGCTGAGTTTTGTGCTTAGTGTACGTTTTAGGCACATCCAGTCATTGTAACTTATTCCTAGAGACGCAGTTCTACAACCCTTGTATCCCTACACTCACTATTGGTGTAGTAAAATATCTTGGGCTCATACAGGCCTTAGAGGCAGTGTCTGCCTGATGCTGGCTTTATCAGCATGTTCAATAGTTTATCCGTTTATAGTGCTACTGTGCTTTTGTGCATCATGTTTGTCACTAAGGTTCAGCATGTAATTAATGTAGTGACGGTAAATAGAGTATGATGCAAGTATGAACATGTATCAATATTCAAGTAGCAGTTTATCCATAAGTTCAAGTAAGCACAGTAATTAAGCAGTAATTAATTATTAATTAAGTCGTACGGATACCTGGTTTAGTGAGGGTTGTCACACCACGCACTATTGACGATGCGGTAGAATTAGCTAACACCCTAACTGACGAACTGGTACGTACAAGGGAAGAAAACCGGAAGAAAGAGTTAGCTCAGAAAATTACCCAAGGATTTCGTATGGGTAATAATAGGAATGCTAAGAAAAGAGGAACGGGGCAATCCTCAAATCCGCCTTTTTGCAGAAATTGCAGAAAGAAACATTTTGGAAGATGCAATGTAACCTGCAACTTTTGCAAAGTTGTAGGACATCGTGAAGAAGACTTCAGAAAGAAAACAAGGATCTGCTATAACGGTGGAGAAACTAGACATTTCAAATCAGAATGCCCTAAGTTAGCCAAACCAGTAGACAATAAAGCCAAGACGGCCGATGGAGCTACTAAAAAGAATGCCAGAGCATTCCAGCTGACCACTCAAGAAGCAGAACTCATTCCAGATGTGATAGCTGGTACGTTCTTGGTTCACAATGTGTATGCAAAAGTATTATTTGACTCTGGTGCAAACCAAAGTTTTATCAACACTTCATTTTGCCAAACTCTTAATTTACCATTGACCAATCTTAGGCAGATTTTTACAGTCGAAACGGCAGATGGAAATTTGGTTAACATAGATAAAGTTTTGCAAGAAGGAAAGATAGAACTTTTAGGCCATAAATTTTCTACAAACCTGTTACCTATGAAATTAGCCGGATTCGATGTAGTATTATGAATGGATTGGTTGGTAGCCAACCATGCTCGAATCCTTTGTGATAAGAATTCCGTAGAAATTCGTACCCCCGCAGGAAAAGTAATTCTAATTACAGGAGATAACCTCGAAAGCCACTGAAATTCATTTCAGTAATGAAGTTGGCTAGTTATTCAAGAAAACAAGAAGTAGTGTACATGATTTCAGTAATCATTAACACAAAAAGTAAGGAACTTAAGGAAATCCCAGTAGTTTTAGAATATTCCGATGTATTCCCAGAAGAACTACCTAGATTACCACCCGACAGGGAAGTAGAATTTAGGATTCATCTAATTCCTAGAACTACACCAATAGCCAAAGCACCTTACCGGCTAGCACCCACAGAAATGCTAGAATTGAAAAAGCAGTTAGATGAATTACTAAGTAAAAGATTTATACAACCTAGTTCATCCCCTTGGGGAGCACCAGTGTTGTTTGTGAAAAAGAAAGATGGATCGATGAGAATGTGTATCGATTATAGGGAACTGAATAAGGTTACAATTAAGAATCGATACCCATTACCTAGGATTGACGATCTTTTTGATCAACTCCAGGGAGCTAGTTATTTTTCTAAGATAGACTTACGATCCGGGTATCACCAATTGAAAGTACAAGAAGAAGACATACCTAAAACTGCTTTCAGAACTAGGTATGGTCATTACGAGTTTACAGTTATGCCCTTCGGACTAACGAATACACCTGCAGCATTTATGGACATGATGAATTGAATCTGTAAACCATACTTGGATAAATTCGTAATTGTCTTCAACGACGATATACTTATTTATTGTAGGATCGTGAAACGACCTAACGAGTCGATCAGAAGAGTTCTCAGACAGAATCAGAGGAGGAATTCATTGATTCTGTCTTTGTTTAGCTTGTTTAACACTAGAAATCACTAATTTGTCTTTGTTTATTGATCTGCTAACAATATACAAGCTGGAGACGTTTTGACAGGGCTTCGCCGTCACATACAAGAACTGAACTGCTACTACCTTGATTCCACCCCAACTGACCTTTATATAGGCCAAGGGGTTCCGCTCGAACATGCATGTGCATTTCGAGCGGAATCAGACAATAAACTCGGAGCGGAATCAGCAAACTACTCTTCGAGCGGAATCAGGAGATAATGTGATTTCGCTCCAAATAACATTGTGTCATTTCGAGCGGAATCAGCACTAATTCACATATCCTCAATTTCCGTGCACTATACAAACAGTTCTATACTAAGACTCGAACGAAGATGAAGTCGACAGACAACTGCACCAACAGACTCCCCCTTGAATGTTGACGGAATCTTCAGTGAGAGTCTTCAACATGACGACTCTTCAATCTTGATCGGTCTTCTTCAGGAATTTCTCCTGGAATCATGTACCCGGATCTTTCTCTGGCTCTAACTCTCGTCAGACTCCCCCTTTCACCAAGCTGGGATCGTTGTCTGGAATCTGTTATCGCCTTTGAAATTACTTCCTGGCTTTTTCTCTGATTAAGCTCTTTGTAGATTCTGATGCATTTCCTGGCTTTCCGTAGCACAGGATCAGAAACCTTTCAATCACCTACACACCTCAAACTCTCAAACATATAACAAACAATATTGTGATTCAAATTAATGAATCATCTAAACATTTGAGGATTTACTCATTAAAGAACTTTCCACAATTTGAAACATTCTAAATTCTGATTCAAATTAATGAATCATCCTTAATATTTCAAAAATTTCAATTCAAACATTCTTATCCAAACCATCAGTTCGTCTTGTTTAGCCTTTGAGATTTTGAATATCAGCTTTCCATCATCAGTTGTCGAAAATCTTTTTGGATTTTTGGATATGAAACAAAAATGCAAGAACAAAAATTAAATGCGGGAATGAAATATGTACAAACATTATTTTTGTGAGTTTGCGAAAGAGGATCATATCAGTTTTGAGACATAGCACAAGCACCGTTAAGCTTTTAATCGTTTTAAGTTTTAAACAATTCACATAGATTGACGATATTGTTGTCCACATAAACTCAAACTAAAAAACTTTCGAAATGCTTACCGATACGTTTAGGTATATTAATTTTGCACTAAATTCTTATGGACCCCACAATCTCAGCATATCCCCTCATCGTGCAATACACTGACTCAAGTAATGCCTTTAAACTTTGATAAACTGTGATTTGTGCGAAAACAACGCAGAATGTTTAAACATTAACAATCAGGTCGATACTTCCATATACGCAGAGAAAGTCCAATGTTTAAACAAAATAAAGAAACTAAAAATAAGTTGAAATTGTTTAGGCTTTAACCACCAGGTCGATACTTCCGTATACGCAGAGGAGGTCCAAAGCTTAAACGAAACACCAAAGAAAATAAAGTAGAACGTTTAGGCACTAACATCCAGGTCGATACTCACGTATACGCAGAGGATGTCCAATGCTTAAACAAAATAAAGAAATAAAACAAGTTTAAATCTTTGCAAAAGAAAAAGCGCAATCACAGTGTCATTTTCAGCAAAGTTGTGAAAGCTCACAATCAAGAAGGACAAAACTAAGTACTATGCTTTTGATCATGTTTTCCACTAGAACTAGGCTTTTTCTTTATGTTTGTATCGTTATTGCAAATCTACTAGTCTAGCTGAGCCTATCGTCACATCTTTAGTGAGACCATTTATCACTTTTAGACTTTACATTTCTTTAGCATGTTGTGATAGTCCACTGATTTTCTATCATTTCCTCTTGTTTCAGCAAAACTCATTTTTAAATTTTTCATGTTTTTGACATTTTCAAATTTTCTAATAATTTTTTTTTAAAATTTTACTCCCCCTAAAATCAAAATATGTTTCAATTTTGATTTTCTGGGAAAATTTGAAACAAACTGTACAGACTTGACAATTTGATGAGAATCACTTCATTCTCCATCCACCTGGCGTAAACAATCAGAACTCCCCCTCACAACAAACTATTTTCCCATTGTGATTTCAAAACACTTAAGTTTGTTTTAATCAAAATGGTTTTTCCGGAAAAATTAGTTTGTTTACCAATCATTTGTAACTTATGGTGAAACATGCAAGAGCCATTTGGAGCGGAATCTGAATCTTATGATTCCGCTCGAAAAGACACAATGACAGTTTGGAGCGGAATTAGCCTCTATGAGCGAAATCAGCTTCTAACACTCTAAATCTTGATATTTTCTCGATTTCCATGCACTATACAAACAGCCTTAAACTAAGACTCGAACGAAGATGAAGTCGACAGACAACTGCACCAACATTTATTCCAAAAGTCAGGAAGAACATTGTGAGCACTTGCATGCACTCTTAACTTTGTTAAGAAAGGAAAAGCTTTACGCCAAATTCTCGAAATGTGAATTCTAGCTGCAAGAAGTGCAATTTTTAGGTCATATGGTGAATCACGGAGGTATTCATGTAGATCCTTCTAAAATAGAAGCAATCACCCAATGGAAAGTCCCGCAAACAGCTATGGAAATTAGAAGCTTTCTAGGTTTAGCTGGATACTATAGACGATTTATTAAGGATTTTTCTAAAATAGCAGTACCCTTGACTAAGCTAACCTGTAAAGCAGTTAAGTTTGAATGGGGACCTAGGCAAGAAGAAGCTTTTAAGATTTTAAAGCAAAGATTGACCAATGCTCCAATTTTAGCCTTGCCAGAAGGAACTGAAGATTTTGAAGTATATTGTGATGCTTCAAAGTTTGGATTAGGATGTGTGCTAATGCAGCGCAAAAGGGTAATTGTGTATGCTTCAAGTCAATTGAAGAAGCACGAGGAAAACTATACAACTCATGGTCTAGAGTTAGGAGTCGTAATATTTGCCCTTAAAATTTGGAGACATTATCTGTATGGAAGTAAGTTTACTGTTTATACAGATCATAAGAGTTTAAGATATATATTTGGGCAAAAAGAATTAAACATGAGGCAAAGAAGATGGATGGAAATCCTAAGTGACTATGACTGTGATATTCAATATCACGAAGGAAAAGCAAATATAGTTGCAGATGCTTTAAGTCGTAAATATCCTGAAAAATAAAAGCGAGTTCGTGCTCTTAGATTAAATCTATAATTAGATTTAATGGAACAATTGAAGAAAGTTCAAGAAACAGCAATCAAAGACGATGCTGAAGGAATGAAAGGATATATAAAAGAGTTAGAGCAAGGAAAGGATGGAATTTGGAAATTCCATAAGAACAGAATTTGGGTACCTAAGCAAGGAAAATTAAGAAATAAGATTTTAGAAAAAGCTCATAAATCTAGGTATATCATGCATCCAGGAAACAATAAGATGTACCAAGATTTAAGAAATAATTTCTGGTGGATAGGAATGAAAAAGGACATAGCTAGATATGTTTCTAAATGTCTAACTTGTTCACAAGTTAAAGCAGAACATTAGAAAACTTCAGGACTACTACAACAACTAGAAATGCCTTTATGGAAGTCGGAACTCATAACAATGGATTTTGTTACTAAGTTACCCAAAACCAGAAAAGGTAATGATGCGATTTGGGTAATTGTGGATCGATTAACCAAATCAGCTCATTTTCTACCCATGAAAGAAACCTTTAGCATGGAAAGGTTAGCCAAGTTGTACGTAGACAAAGTAGTATCTTTACATGGAATTCCGCTCTCCATTGTATCGGATCGAGATAGTCGTTGCACTTCCCATTTCTGGACTAGTTTTCAGAAAGCAATGGGAACCCGACTAAATTAAAGTACTGCATATCATCCACAAACAGACGGACAAAGTGAAAGAACAATACAAACTTTGGAAGACATGCTACGAGCATGTGTGATAGATTTCGGTGGAAACTGGGATGATCACCTACCCCTAATTGAACTCTCCTATAACAATAGTTACCATTCAAGCATCGAAGCTGCCCCATTTGAAGCACTATATGGACGTAAATGTAAAACTCCAGTTTGTTGGGCAGAAATAGGAGAAAGTCAATTATCAGGTCCTGAGATTGTGCAAGAGACTACCGACAAGATAACTCAAATCAAGGAAAGATTAAAAACAGCTCAAGATCGCCAGAAGAGTTATGCAGACAATCACCGCAATCCACTCGAATTTCAAGTCGGAGACAAAGTACTTTTAAAAGTTTCTCCTTGGAAAGGAGTCATACGATTCGGTAAGAAAGGAAAGCTGAGTCCAAGGTACGTAGGACCATTTCCAGTAATTCAACGAATAGGACCAGTTGCTTATCGTTTACAACTACCAGAAGAACTAGCCAGAGTACATGATGTGTTTCATGTATCCAATCTCAAGAAATGTCTATCAGACGAATCCCTGGAAATACCTCTTCCAGAGATAGAGGTAAATGAAAAGTTGAAACTTGTGGAGAAACCTCTGCAGATAGAAGATAGAAAGATCAAGTTTCTTAAACATAAACGGCTGGTATTGGTCAAAGTCAAGTGGGATTCGAAAAGAGGACCCGAATACACCTGGGAGCTGGAATCAGAAATGAAGCGCAAATATCCACACTTATTTCAATAAATCTTGAGGACGAGATTTTAATTAAGGTGGGGAGGATGTAAGGACCTTCAAAAATGTCCCTAACCAACCTATAGATGTAAACTCAGACCCCTAAAACCCTACTGTACATGAAAAACCAAGAAAAACAAGAATATTGGGTTTTAGGCGGGCTGCGTAAGGGATAGCTTAACCTTACGCGGGCCGCTACAACTTAATGATCAACCGGATAAGTTTTAGGGTTCTAGGCGGGCCGCGTAAAACTTAAAGGATGCTTACGCGGGCCGCGTCAACTTGAAATTCAACCGGATAAGTATCCAGGCCACGTATAACCCACCTGTCCAACCTAAGCCCATGACCCATTAACCCTATGCCTAGACTAGGCGGCCTCGCGGGCCGCGTAAGGTATATGTGTGGGTTTACGCGGGCCGCGTAAAACCCAGATTCAGGCTATAAATAGCCTAGCTCAGGGGCTTTCATTTTGTGTCGACGAAACTTTCCAAAAAACAAAGATATATTGTCCAAAATTATAATTTCATATAGTGAGGTGCTGCTACGATACCGGGTATTAACTCGATCGCTATTACGATTCAACGTCCGATCGATTGAAACTATCCAACGAATGTTTAAGTGCTACTCAGATTGGGTTTATACTTTGTCATTCGTCGTTAATTCGATGGATGTTTAAGTATCGCACTTTGTCATTTGTTGTGAGGGTTTAATCTCGTGAATTGTCGTAAATGTTTTATTAGTTACTAACCCAGTTCGTGTGCATTGTTATTTAAATTAGGTTAAACAAGTTAATCAGTAGATTAAACTCCGCCCGTATAAATGTGCAAGGTGAGTCATTCTCTTTTTATCAAATTGTTTCCAAAACTCTATTTATTTCAAAGTTATAATTACAGGGATTAAGTCTTTGTAATCACCAAGTTACAGCCGGTATGTGGGGTTTTGTATACATTACTTGATAACCGTCACCATTGGACAACGGGTTAGCCAATGGATGATATGACCATAGTCACAGACACCATTGGACTCTGAGGTTACCAATAGGTGGTCGAGTGACAAATACCGTGGGTATATGGTTGATAAACAGAAACATTGTAATCGCTCTTAATACTGTAAATTATAACAAAATGTCGTTTTAACAAAAAGAATGATTCACTCAGTATTTCCCGCTGACAAAACCATTTTCAAACATGTTTCAGGTGATCTGTTGTGATCCAAGAAAAGTGCTGTGAAGCACTACAAGCTTAAGGAGGTGGCTCAATATAAATAAATAAAGAAACATGTTTTGTGAAATAAAGATTTCCCAGTGAAATCACTTTACTGTAAATTACAGGGTTTTATCCCTAAATTATGTAATAAAGAAAACGGGCATTTTAATATTAAAAGATCCTGTATTAAAGACTTTCGTTGTCGCCTAAATTAAATACCACGAGGTTCCTGTCCCGCGGCTCTTGACCGGGTCAAACCGGGGCTAGGGCCGTGACACAACTTCACCATGAATAGAGAAAAAAGAGAGAGTTGGAAGGAGATGTGATTAGTTCTGAGTGCATTAAATGGCCAAAACAACTCCCTATGCATTTCAAATTTTGCCTCCTAAAAAAACAAATTATTACCTAAAGTTGTATCATCTGAATTTTGAATTGTTTTGATTGAAGTTGTATGTGTTGTTACATTAAGATTCAATTTTGAACTGTTTTGAAAATTGATCGGTTCTGTTTTGTTCACCTTAGATGCTTTTGTCATTTGAGACTATGATGGCGAGATTTGGCGTGTTGTTGCAACATGCCCAAATCGTTGCCGGCTGCCGTTCGCGGCTGTTCTAGGTAGCGTTTGTTGTAATCGATGTTTGGTTGATGATAATTAGATCGATGTTACCTAAGGTATATTCAGTCAATTATGTTGATGAGATGCTTCTCAGCTGAGTCTAAAACTATGATGAAGGAAACGTCTGCCCGAATATACACGAGGTCTGACATTTCAAATCATTTGTATTACTGTAGCAAATCATTTAGTGTTGTCTGTGATGATGAATAAAAATGAATGCAAGGTGCATTTTTATTGTCCTTTCAACACGAGGCTATGATGAATTTGTAGATCTGAGTAAAAATTGAATGAACATGACATTATGGTATGGCAAGGTTGTAGGATGGCAGTTGTTCATGCAACCTCTCTTGCAGCCATGGTGTTGTCATCTTTATGCACAATCTGAGCCTGGAATTTTGACAAAAATAATATTGTATATAATGATTTTGTATATTAAAGTGTCCTTTCAAGATGAATCTATGATGATTTTGTAGATTAAAATGTCAAGAAGAAAGAGAGAGATGGATATTTGATTACTTCTCACAGGTACATTTAATGCGCAAAACAACTTAAACGTATCTATTCCGACCGATGAAGATGATTTTGTCATCTGAGGTTACGATTGTGAGATCTGGCGTACTGTTGCAACATATAAAGCATTGTTGCCGGCTGCCGTTCGCGGCTGTGCTAGGTAGCGAATGTGGCATATCTAATAAGATGACACATATGCAAAGTGAGGTCAGCCTTTAAGTTCCTTTAATAGATAGTATAGATTAGGATTTTTTTGATGGTGAAAATTGATCGGTTCAGTTTTGATCACCTTATATGCTTTTGTCATCTCAGGCTATGATGCTGAGATCTGGCGTGTTGTTGCAACATGCCCTAATCGTTGCCGGCTGCCGTTCGTGGCTGTTCTAGGTAGCGTTGGGTGTAATTGATGTTTGGTTGATGATAATTAGATCGATGTCACCTAAGGCATATTCAGTCAATGATGTTGATGAGATGTTTCTCACCTGAGACTAAAACTATGATGAAGCAAACGTCTGCCCGAATATAAGCGAGGTCTGACATTTTCAAATCATTTGTATTACTTTAGCAAATCATTTAGTGTTGACTGTGTTGATGAATAAAAATAAATTCAAAGGGCATTTTTCTTGTGCTTTCAACATGAGGCTATGATGATTTTGCAAACTTTGTGAAAATTGAATGAAGATAGCATTATGGTATGGCAAGGTTGTAGGATGGCAGTTGTTCATGCAACCTCTCTTGCAGCCATGGTGTTGTCATCTTTATGCACAATCTGAGCCTGGCATTTTGACAAAATAATATTGTATTGATGTGGAAAAAGTAGTTCAACTAAATAAACTAAATTACCCTAAATTAAGACTCAAGTAATAAAAATCTAGACTCTTTAACCTGACTAAACTACTCACCGACAAGTGTACCGGTCGACTCTAGCACAGAAAAGTAAGTCCGGATGTCGAACCCACAAGGACTCTAATGAATTACGTTAACGACTAAACTTAGACTAGACACTGACACGACTAAACAAATATTGTGTTTGGGGGGGGGGGGTTTTACTAAAATCCTAAAATTGTGATTAAATTGAAATTAAACTAAGACACGAACGGAAACTAGGGTTTTACTTCAGATGAGATTAAGGACTACCTAGACTTGAATCCAGTTTAACTATGAATGGACTTCTAACGGTTTTATTGTTGTATGGAGCCGGGATCGTTAAATACTAAACCTTAAGGTATTTCAATGCTAAGACTTCCCGACCCTTCTCAGGAAGAAACCTAGGAAACCCTACAAGGCTGTTATGAATACCGACTGTTAGATTTCCTCTCAGTCCTCTAACGACTCTAAAAGTGCCCTAATATGACTATCTACCTCTCAGCGCGACAATCTAAGGCAATTCTAGGTTCTGACTTGGTTTACTAGACACAAATGCAATTAGGGAACTAACGTCCACTTCTCTCAAAATCTAATTTAGTTATATACTGCACTGCGACCTAATAACTAACTCGAGCCTCTCAGCGACAAGTTAAGCAGAATATTTACTTCTAATTATATTTTAATTACTGTTTCTAAGGCTGTCGGCCGATTTACCCAAAGATCACCCGAACCCGCAAGGATGCAAATAATCAGCACAGATCTATTATGTGAAAGACATCCACCAAAATCTATGTAAAATAGTAAACAATCCACAATCAAAAGTAAATACGCACACGCACCAAATCAGAAAATCTAGAACACGTTACTTTCAAAGTCAATCCATAATCAATTCAATAAAAACCGTTAAAAGATCCAAACATAAATTAAACCATCATCAAATCTAGGTAGTATCAATAGTTTAGCCAAGAAACATGATGTTCAAAATAAACAAAACAAGTCTAAAACAAGAATTCATCGTAGAGTATTGAAAACGCGAAAATAAGGAACACCGGGAGATAAAACCTGAAAGATCTTCACTCTCACGATCCAAGCTTCAACCGATTGATTCCCGTTAGCCAAAATACTCCGAAAAGCTCAAAATCTGCTCCGAAATTCGTCCCTAGGGTTTCTTGATTCGTAGTCAGAGTTGTGTTCAGTTTTTTTGGAAATCCCCTCATCAAAACCCTATTTTCCCGGAGTTACTACCCGTCGCGTGACGTCTAGGGGGGCTCGCGTGACGCGGCGCCTCCCTCTTCCATTTTTATTATTTTTTATTCCATTCTGATTTCCAGCCTTTCCGACGCGCGTACGAATCCCGATTTTCTTCCAAACTGCTCGGTTTTACTCGTTTTTCAACACTTTAAGCTACGGGACCTGAAATCAAAGCTTAACGTCAGCAGTATCGCAGTTCTAACCTAAACTAGACTCTAAACGACTGAAAACTAACCGAAATATACACTATAAACATATGTACTTTGCAGTACATCAAACATCCCCACACTTACTCTTTTTTCGTCCCCGAAAAAGAATTATGCAACGGAATCAGAGATAAATATTCACTTGGGTCGAAAATTATAGGTATAATTAATTAAAACCAAGACTTGCGTTAGCTGCGATTGCGAATATACTTTATCCACTTTAAACCCGTATCCAATCCTAAACCCTTATCATGTGAATTTAATTTAAGTGCGGTCAATCCACCTAGGGTCTCACACTAGAATCAACAGTCCACCTACTCCCACCTCAAGCTTATAGGACTAAAAGAACGATCATTTGACCAATTCCCAACCGTCTTATATCAAAACCAAGAGAGTTTACAATCAAACCTTTTTTTTCTTTTTCCATTTTTTTCTCGCTTTTCTTTTTTTTTCTTTCGTGAGACTAGATGGTGCTTTCCCTAGCCAAGAGGCAATCCGGCTGTAGAGTCGCTATCCCCAACCACAGATTACTTAGGTTTCGGTACTTATTTATTTATTTTTTTTTAGCACGGTCGATTTCACACACCCTAGAGGTAATTCGGCTGTAGAGTCGCTATCCCCAACCTCAAACTACATAGGAATGCATTACTTTTATTTAGTTTCTAGCCACTTTTTATTCTATTTTTTTTATAATCAAAAACTCTAACGGTTTTAACTTATAACGGTGCCCCTTATACTATTATTGGCGGTTTTAGTTTCCCATATCTCCCAGGCGAAAACCCACTAGCGGACCGACAATTAAGGTATATTAGCTCAAAGGGACTTAAAACCAAACCCGGGCCTATCCACATATCCCTAACTAGACGCAAGCTCGATTTATTTAAATCTCATATTATTATTATTCGAACCCAAGCAAAAAATTTTCTTTTCTATCATTTTCCGCTTTATTTTGCAAACTTCTTTAAATCGAAAGACATTTTCTGATTTTTCAATTTTTTTATTTTTTATTTTTTATAATAAAGACTCGATTATTTACATGTATTCCCATCCCCACAGTTAGAGATTGCATTGTCCCTAATGCAAGAACGAAAACACGACTCGACAACTACCTAAACACTACTAAATAACGACCTAAATAAAAACTAGACGACGAAATAAAAATAAAAATACAACAACAACAAGAAGGAAAACGACTTAACTGAATATGTGAGACTGTCAAAGTGCCAGTCGTTTCCACATAGGCCCTCCAATACCGAACGTGCTCAGCAAATAATACCAAACTCTCTCTCACACGAACGGAAAGCGGCTCCACATCATCAACCTAACATAAGTACCATACCAAGCATACTTCTACAAACGTTTATCGTAGCATCATCCGAAGTTTAAACAGAAAATAAAAATATGTCCTACGAATACAACCATATCGAACTACTGAAACAACATAAATAAAATAAAACATGAAAGGATATATATGCTGCTGCAGTCTGCTACATCACTCCTCCTCAGAATCCTCCTCCATCTGCTGGGTTCCCGAACCGCCAGCCTGCTGCCAACCAAACTGACCACTATACGCATAACCACTCTGACCCCCCACTGGTCATACCCCAGATACTGACCATAAACATACGGGGTCTGCTGCTCGCCTCCATAAACTGGTGGAGGTAATAATCCTGCAAAGGGTGGAGGAATCGGAGCATCTAGTGACATACCCGACATCATGTACCTGAGCATGTCGTCCTGTCGGTGGTGGCTCTGCATGGTCCACTGGTGGTCAACCCGTATCCTGCTCTCAATCTGATCAAACCTCTGCTGCGTGTAGTCAAAAGCAGCCTCAGGAGTGAACGGATCTGGTCTCGGCGGTCTAACTGGCTGCTGTGGAGGAATCTCACGCCTTTGTCGAGGTGCCGGCTGTCGTGGCGGAGGAGCACCAACCTCGTAGTTCCACTCTGGCGGGTCCGACTGTGTAAGAATACCCGCCAACTGTAGGTTCGCAACATCCCAACGAACCGTTGGCATACCCACATTCATCTGCTCAATCTTGTACTTTGTAAGGGCCCGAATATTCTGTGCCAACCGAGCTATATAAGGCCCAAGATCCATAGCAACCCGTTTACCTCCCCGACGAGGCCTATTGAACGACCACGCAAAGAAACTAGCCAAGTTCCAGTTTCGCTTTTCAACCATGCACATCAACGCGAAAATATCCAACCAATTCGCCTTGTTTTCCCCCGACTTCCTCGCTACAACTGTCATCGCCAACACCTTCAAAATATACCTGTATATAGGATCACAAACCGATGTGATAAGGTTCGTCTGCGAGAACGGTTGAGACGCAATCGTATCCCAAAATCTTTCCAAATCCACCGAATTCAAACACTTCGGCCGAGGGTGATTGTACACACCCCTTACCCCATTCACAAATTCATCCGTCTCCACTTCTTCCGGTGTGTAAAAACCCAGAGCTACTCCAAACTGAGCCATATTCATTTCATAAAGATTTCTACCCAGTGAAAATGATACCGCATCCTTTTCAGTAAAAGTACCCTCTTTGTGACGGAAGGTACAATGAAACTCAATTGTAAGTTCGGTATACTGCGGCCCATCACATGCATCCATAGCCATCCTCAATCTCGGCCCTAACAATTCTGCCACCCGCTCACTTGCTCCCATACTTTGTAACCATTCCCAATCCATGATACGATGCTCCAATGTCTGAGTTACCACATACTTTTTGAGCTTTACCCTCTCCTCGGTACCCTCTTCAAAATCCAATACCGGATGATCAACCAACCTCTCAATCCGGGCATACACTCTCCTGTCATTCCCGCGATACTTGATCCTCCTTTTCCTTGGGTTTGACGACGAACCTGCACCTGACATAATCTGCAAAACAAGAAATATTTGACAAGAGAAACAATGCAGATTGTTAGTACTCAACAGCTATTTTTGGTATTTTTAATTTTATAATTTTTTTTATTATGAAATAGCCGTATAGCATTTCATTCGCGGCTAATTTCGAAAACATGGGTTACCGTTTACAAAAGCTTAAGTTACACATCATTCTACCCGAATGGAGATTGAGTACGGGCAAAAAGTTGTGAACTTGTACATGCATATAAGTAAACCCGACACTAGACTCAAACTACTACTCTAAAGATACTACTCGACTCAATGACTCGAACGACCTACGACTCAATGTACACTATCTCCTCCCGGCACTTTAATTGTCCTCAATTAAGTATAAGTGCCAAAATATCCCCACACTTGAGGCGAAAACACGTGAGAGTTTGACATTTTAAACCTTGACACAACTTTGGTGGCAACAAAATCTGTTTAGAAAACTAGTTTCATTTGCAAAAATCAGTTCAAAAACTTATTTTTTTAGCAAGAATTCATAATTCTACCCAAACAACCCCGTAAAACTCAAACATGTTGTCTAGTTGTCCAAACATACCCCTCATGTCTCAAACAACCTCAAGCATATCAACCCGAACCATCCGCAGACCCGATTTGTATGTAAATATCCCAAACATAACCACCCGTATACCACTAACATGACAAAAAGCTCAAAAAATCCCAACTTTATGACCCTACACAAACCCTAAAACTAAGACATGACTGACCCGACACTAAAACTAAGCAAATAAGCTACCTACTAGTGAGAAATCACAGAAAACATACCTTGGATTCGGATTTAGCAAGAAAAATGAAGTCTTGAACTTTTTGTGCACGAATTTGTCCAAAAACGTGAAAATGGAGCGCGAATTCGGGTGAAATTGATGGTTAAGATTGTGGGGAATGTGATTATGGTGATTTAGGAAGAAGAATGGGGTGATTTGGTGAAGAAATGAGTGATTTATGGTGATTTTTGTTCAATTCGCGTTTTAGGGTTTGGAAAAGGGAATGGGAAACAAATGCAGCGACAGGTTCAAATAAAACGATTTGAAAGGGGTCAACAGGGCGTCGCGTGACGCGTAGGAGGTCATGGAGGGCCTCGCGTTACGCGGCGGGTAGGAAATATTTGATTTTTGAACCTTTGACCCTCGCGTGACGCGAGGGTCCTTAGCGTCGCGCGAGGCATCGTTTTTCACAGAAGGTTTCGTGAAAAAATTGGTTCCATGCCTTAGAAAAATTTCCTAACTTTTCCCAAACCATCCAAAACCCTCAAAAATTATTCTAAGTGTCCAAGACACTTACCTGGGACCTCTTTTCTCAAGCTTTCTCCGTTCCGTAGCGGTGATGAAACCTGCAAAATTCTCAACGACACAAAACAAACACCGAAAAACTATGAAAAATACGAAAAAAATAAGAAATTTACACACGATACATACTCTACACGCGAAGCTTTTCACGCTCACTGATCGGTGAAGATAGGTGGGTCCTCTAGAGGAATTTCTTCCTCTTCGGTGGTATCAATAGGACCTCCCAAGTAATGTTTCAATCTATGACCATTTACCTTCCATACACCTTTGTCGACTTCATCGTATAATTCAACCGTGCCGTATGGAAACACTTCTTTCACCACATACAGGCCATTCCATCTCGATTTCAATTTCCCTGCTATTAATTTCAAACGTGAATTGAACAAAAGCACTTTATCACCTACCTTAAACTCTTTCAAACCTCGCAACCGCCTATCATGCAATGCCTTGGTTTTCTCCTTGATACTCCATGATCGTTCATAGGCAGCATCCCTTAGAGCTTCCAACTCGTGAATCTGGAAGAATCTCCTCCTTGCGGCTTCGGTGAGGTCAAGGTTTACGGTTTTTAATGCCCACAACGCCCTATGCTCTAACTCTACCGGAAGATGGCAAGCTTTGCCATACACGATCATAAAGGGTGTCGTTCCTAACGGTGTCTTATAGGCAGTATGGAATGCCCACAAAGCGTCGTCGAGCTTTTCCGACCAATCTTTTCTACTTTTTCCTACCGTTTTCTCTAAGATTCTCTTCACCCCTCGGTTAGCATTCTCTACTTGGCCACTAGTTTGCGGGTGGTATGCGGTAGAAAGACGGTGAGTGACACCGTAGCGTGCAAGTGCTTTTTCCATGGCGGAATTGCAAAAATGCGTGCCACGGTCACTTATGATAGCTTTAGGGACTCCGAAACGCGTGAATAGTTTCTTAAGGAATCTCACCACCACTCGGGCATCATTAGTGGGCAAAGCTTGAGCTTCGACCCACTTTGAAACGTAATCAATGGCCACGAGGATGTACCTATTCCCACTTGAAGATG
Organism: Helianthus annuus; assembly: GCF_002127325.2. Lineage (NCBI taxonomy): Eukaryota > Viridiplantae > Streptophyta > Magnoliopsida > Asterales > Asteraceae > Helianthus > Helianthus annuus. The sequence continues at coordinate 28,546,959 of NC_035439.2, read as the reverse complement.
GAAAAGGTCCCATGAAGTCAATGCCCCATACGTCAAAGATTTCCAAGACTTGGATGGGATTTTGAGGCATTTCATCCTTGGATGAGATGTTGCTGGTACGTTGGCAACGGTCACAAGTCCTAACAAACTCTACGGCATCCTTAACTACCGTTGGCCAATAAAACCCACTATCAAAACCTTTTGTGCCGTCACATTTGCTCCGTGATGGCCTCCCGTTAAACCCTCGTGCACATGTCTAAGGATGTCTAAACCATCCTCCTTTGAAACACATCTCCTAAGCACTCTATCTCCACCTATCCTAAATAGGTATGGGTCGTCCCAAATGTATTTCCTAGCCTCCCTAAGAAGCTTCTTCTTTTGTTGGTAAGACATACCCCTCACAAGATCTTCGGTCGCTAAATAATTCGCCAAGTCCGAGAACCATGGCAAACCCTCTGCCTCGGCACTAACAAAATCTATGGTTTCGTGGGGAAAAGTGTCTCCTATGGAATCCGCACGCACCTCTTCTCTCTTTGGATCCTCTAAACGTGACAAGTGGTCGGCGGCCACGTTTTCCGCTCCCTTTTTATCCTTAATTTCTATGTCGAACTCGGAGAGCAAAAGAATCCATCTAATAAGACGCGGCTTTGCGTCTTTCTTTTGAAACAGAAATCGCAAAGCGGAATGGTCGGTGAACACGGTGGTTTTGGAAAGCACGAGATATCAGCGAAACTTATCAAACGCAAACACTACGGCTAAGAGTTCCTTTTCCGTTGTGGTATAGTTCTCTTGAGCATCGTTTAGAGTTTTGCTCGCGTAGTAAATTGGATGAAAGTGCTTATCGACTCTTTGTCCTAAGACCGCACCTACGGCATAATCGCTGCGTCACACATGAGCTCGAAAGGTAAGCTCCAATCGGGCGACACAGTATCGGGGCACTCACGAGTTTTTCCTTCAAGAAGTCGAATGCCTTGATGCACTCCTCGTCGAAGACGAAAGGTACATCCTTCTCTAAAAGCCTAGTCATCGGGCGTGTGATTTTGGAAAAATCTTTTATAAAACGCCTATAAAAGCCCGCATGACCTAGAAAGCTCCTAACGGACTTGACACTAGTGGGTGGAGGCAATCTACTTATGGTATCTATCTTGGCTCTATCCACCTCTATACCCTCTCTTGACACCTTGTGTCCTAACACTATCCCCTCCGTCACCATAAAGTGACACTTCTCCCAATTCAACATAAGATTCGTTTCTATGCACCTCTTAAGCATCCTATCAAGATTAGAAAGACATTGGTTGAAAGTGGTGCCATAAACCGAGAAGTCATCCATGAAAACCTCCATGGAAGTCTCAAGCATGTCTTGGAATATAGCGACCATGCATCTTTGGAAAGTTGCCGGAGCGTTGCATAACCCGAAAGGCATGCGGCGATACGCATAAGTGCCGTAAGGGCATGTGAACGTCGTTTTATCTTGATCCTCCGGGGCGATGGGGATCTGAAAATAACCCGAAAATCCATCGAGAAAACAATAGAATTGTTGACCCGCTAGACGCTCCAACATTTGGTCAATGAATGGTAAGGGGAAGTGATCTTTCCGGGTGGCGTCGTTTAACTTTCGATAGTATATGCATACAAGCCAACCGGTAACGGTACGGGAAGGGATTAACTCGTTCTTTTCGTTCATGATCACCGTCATCCCACCCTTCTTTGGGACGACTTGGGTCGGGCTAACCCATGGTGAATCGGAAATGGGGTAAATCACCCCGGCATCTAACAACTTAAGCACTTCTTTCTTAACGACCTCTTGCATGTTCGGATTGAGCCGCCGTTGAGGTTGCACCACCGGCTTATAGTCATCTTCCATGAGTATCCGGTGGGTGCAATAGGCGGGGCTTATGCCCTTAATATCCGAAAGGCGCCATGCAATGGCCTCCCTATTCATTCTCAACACCTCTAGTAACCTACCCTTCTCCCCCTCCTCTAACTTAGACGAAATAATGACGGGAAACTCGGAACCCTCACCTAAGAAAGCGTATTCTAAGTGGGACGGGAGGACTTTGAGTTCTAATGGGGCGGGCTTCTCTATAGGTGTACTCTCACTCTCACTCTTAATTTCACTCAATTCTAGCACTTCGGGGACCCACTCGTCCTCGTCTATCTCTTCACTCTCACTAACAACCTCCTCTACCTTCTCAACTACCTCATCTATCCTACTCTCAACTAGGTCGGCTCCACTAATATAGTCAAAGCAATGGTCAACACAAGATAAGAAAGACTCTATGAAATAGACCGAATGACAAGGACTACTAAGATCATCGGAACCACTAGGGTGTTCCATGGAGCGTGCTATCTCGAAAGTGACCCTCTCCTCACCGACTTGAAGTGTGATTTTCCCGTCAAAGACATCGATGATGGCCTTGGCGGTACACAAGAATGGGCGTCCTAGAATGATGGGAACCTTTTCGTCGGCTTCCATATCAAGAACGACAAAGTCTACGGGGAAGACGAACTTATCCACTTTGACTAAAAGGTTTTCAATAATGCCACGTGGATACTTAACGGATCTATCGGCTAGCGACAAAGACATGCGTGTAGGTGACAACTCTCCTAGACCTAACCTCTCATACAAAGAATATGGCATTAGGTTTATACTCGCTCCTAGGTCGGCTAGGGCCCTACACTCGGTATCACTCCCAAACAAGCACGGGATGGTAAAAAGGCCCGGATCCGTCAATTTTTCCGGAACCTTGTTCAACACTACGGCGGAACATCCTCCACTAAGGGGAATGTTAGAAACCTCTCCTAACCTATCCTTGCGTTTTAGAAGGTCTTTTAAGAATTTTGCATATTTGGGCATGGATTGGAGAGCTTCTATGAACGGAAGGTTGATCCTAAGTTGCTTAAAGATCTCTAGAAATTTCCCGTACTCTTTGGAATAGGTTTGATTTTTAAGGCGGGAAGGAAACGGAGCATGGGAAATATCAACATTGGGTGATGGGACAACTTGAATGGGTTTCTTTCCTACACTCTTCTCACTCAAAGGCCCCCCGGTGTGTGCGGTACTTTCTGGGATTAACCTAGGTTGCACTTTACCGGGCGTCTCCATTTCAATCTCCTCATCTACGGGGTCCTCATCTTCTATCTCAACACTCTCGGGTCTCAATACCTCTCCTAAGGTCCTACCACTACGAGTCGAAATTGCCTTCAAAGAGCCAGATGGGTTGGGCCTTGTGTTGCCCGAAAATTGACCGGGAGGTCGTTCTTGCAACTGGCGTGCAATATCCCCAACTTGCCTTCGAAGGTCTAAGAAGCTTGAATGATTATTCTTTAGGAGCGTAGCATGGTCCTCTAAGGTACGTTGGGTAGCCTGATCCTTAACTAATAATTGGGAAAGAAGGTCCTCTATCCTAGACAAACTGCCACCCGACCCCTCACTCTTAGGTTGAACCTCTTGGTTTGACCCCTCACCTCTGAACTGCCCCCCTGAACCTGAACTAGCAAATTGACCTGTTTGACCCGACCCCCCACTAGAATAAAAACCTGGCCCCCTACTTTGATATTGACCTAACGGAAAACCAGGGGGTTACCTGAGGAGCGATAATTGTTAGCACGCCAATTAGAGTTACTATTGTTGAACGGGTTAGTTGGACCCCTATTTTGACCTGCTAAATACTCGACCTGCTCTAGGGTGATGGTTGGGCAATCTATGGTATCATGTCCCCCTCTACAAACCTCGCATCTATCTACCTTCTTCTTAATTTCTAGCAACTCTTTGGTGATATAGTCAAGCTGAGATATTACCTTTGAGTCTGAAACGACTTGATTCACTCCTCGAGAAGATGAGGAAGTAATCACAGGATTGGAATTCCTGCCGGTAGCACTATGATCTATATCAGCATGAGCGAAACTCTCAAAGAGGTCGTTGCAGTCAGCCACAGTTTTCTTTCCCATTAGGTGGCCTCCTGCGGATGTGTCGAATCGGGCCTTGCACTTAGGGGTAAGACCATTATAAAATTTTTCTACTAAGGCCCAATCCGACAGTCCATGTTGGGAACAACGCGAGAGCAATGTTTGAAACCTCTCCCATGCTAAGTGATAAGGTTCGTCAGGCTCCATTCTGAAGGAATGGATCTGATCTCGAAGGCGGGAGGCCTTCGCAGGTGGGAAATACTTAGCAAGGAAGGCATCTCTAAGTCCAGCCCAGGTGGTGTATGTAAGACCCAGTTTATAATACTAAATGTTTATAAGTTAGAACCGTACATTTAGTGCCAAAACTTTAGAGTTTACAAAAATCTTTTGAAGATTTAAAGCCAACTATTTACAACATTCACATCATTAACCTACTAAACGATGTTCAAGGTAAAACTATTAGCGTTTACATAGTTACAACACAAAAGATCAAGTGCGGAATCGTTATAATATGTATGTTCGGTTCGACACGATTGCTTGATCATCATCCTTTTTCTTGAGTACCTGAAAACTAAATGTTTTAAACAAGCATTAGCATTATGGTTCTAGAATTTCACGTATACCATCAAATTCGAACACGTTATTCGAGAGATTAAAATAGAATTCACGTCAAGTTGGGCTCCACCGTAATTTACGGTGTCACCGTAAATTACGGTGGCTTCTGGGCAGTTTGGAACCTACCGTAAATCAGTAGGTTCCCACCGTAACAGTATGCTGGCCACCGTAAATTACGGTACCACCGTAAATTACGGTACCACCGTAATTTACGGTGTGCCCTGCACAAAACCCCTTTGTTTCAAATGCAGTTTTGCTGGTTATTTTCGAGCGTCAAACAGCTTAATCTCACATTAATTGTTAAGCGACTAGCTCCATACTTGTATTTTACTTATGATAATACTCAACTATTATCATGAGGGCATGTCTACGGATTAGCTTACAACTAAATTACAAGGCATCTAGTTAGTCGTTCGTGCTATTGTCATGCATCAAATATCTAAACTTTAACTCCTATATTAAGAGCAAAGTTTCTTAACTTGCTTATGGTATTAGCTACACGGCTTACACGTCATGTAGAACGTGCATTACGTAATAGTGTCTTGCTTCTTGCTTATTACAAAAACTTGTTTGACCCGTTTGGGTGCTAAATTTACACACCATTCGGGACATGCAAGATTTCATGCTTATCACTTGTTTTGACCCGTTCACTTGTTTAAGACGAAAAGTCTCTTTCGTGACACAAGGGTCTAACCTGTTTACCATGCTTTATACTATGACATAAAGTACACAATAATTAACCTTTACGTAACGAAACGGTAATTTCGTACCTTTAGAGCACACCCTTTCCCCGTGGATTCCCTTCGGCTTGTCCGCTTGACGATCCGGACTCTTTGCCTAGAAATTTCAGTTTACAACATGTTTAGAACTCTTTTTATGACCACAATCACATCATTATGGACCATTATCAAATCTGCGTTTTTATCAACATTTTACATTTAAATCCTCACTTAGGCATTTCAACAAACACCTAACGGGTCAGATTTTCCTACAATCATTACCAAGTTCATATCTTGTAGTTTTCTTCGGATTTCACTTTAATTAAACAACTTTGCACATATCTTATCATTCTAACATTTCAGAAATCACTTCCAAATCTCTGATTGTGCTAGAACAAGAGTTTTAAATTCTGCATCTATCAAGTTTCTTAGAGTTCACTACTCACCTACAATGGTGATTATGCAACCCTACAAGTATTATACAAGATTATGTCAAGAAATCATCTAGGGTTTGATCCTAAACCTCATAACCCTTCTAATTTCACCCATGCATCAGTAATCAAGCTGAATTTTTCATGTTTCACATTTAATCTAGAATTTGTGATGTAACAAAATAACTAAATTTTACATACCTTTTGATCCTTACAACGAGGTGTTCACTAATATGTGTTTAAAACTCGATTTGGAACGGATTTGAGGCTTCAATTGGGAATTTTTTTTGTGTGAAACTTAGGGTTTTGGAGAACCCCTTTGTCGCCCCCTTCCTCTTGTTCGACCAGGCACACCCAAAAATGGTGTGTTTGGTGTATTTTGTTACAATCAGCCTATAACTTTCATTCTTTGGCAACTATAGTCCCTCACTTATCATTTATTTTTAAATACTAGTGTTTTAACCAAGTGTAAGTTATTTTCAAGACTTGTAATTTTTAACTAGGTTAAAAATTTCTACATGGTTATCTCTTGTTTATGAAATCCTTAATTTCTAATATAAAGGTTATATTTTCGGGGTGTTACAAGTCCACCCCCCTTAAAAAGGGTTTCGTCCCCGAAACCGAATTACGTACCAAATAAAGTAGGGTATAGCCGTTGCATTTCTTCTTCGGATTCCCATGTGGTATCAGCACCCTTCTTGTGTTCCCATTTGACTCTCACTTGATTGATCTCTTTATTTCTTAGGGTTTTCACCTTGCGATCTAAAATCGCGATAGGTTTTACTGCATAGTTGAGACTGTTATCCACCTCGATATCATCATAGTGGATATGAGCAGTTTCATCGGCCAAACATTTTCGGAGATGTGACACGTGGAATGTGTTATGTATCCCACTCAACTCTTCGGGTAATTCAAGACGATATGCTACTTTACCAACCCGTTCAGTGACTCTAAATGGCCCAATAAATCTTGGGCTTAGTTTTCCCCCTTTTTCTGAATCTAATAATACCCTTCCATGGGGAAACTTTTAGCATAACCATATCGCCAACCTGAAATTCAATTGGCCTATTTCTTTTATCTGCATATGCCTTTTGCCGGTCTTGAGCCGCTTTCAAGTGTGCCCGAACTATGTCGATTTTCGCATTTGTAGTTCGGATTATATCGGTAGGTGCTAGCCCCCGCAGACCCACTTCTCCCCAACATACCGGGGTCCTACATTTTCTGCCATATAATAGCTCATACGGGGCCATTTTAATACTTGCGTGATAGCTATTGTTATATGCAAATTCGACCAAGGGTAAATGGACGTCCCAACTACCTCCAAAGTCAATGATGCAAGCCCGCAGCATATCTCCCAACGTTTGTATTGTTCTTTCACTCTGCCCATCCGTTTGTGGATGGTATGCAGTGCTAAGGAACAATTTAGTTCCCATCTGTTCTTGGAATTCACGCCAGAATTTCGAAGTAAACCGAGTATCTCTGTCTGACACAATGGATATCGGTACCCCATGCCTTGCTATGATTTCATTGGTGTATACTTCCGACATTTTCTCAGATGTATAAGTCTCACGAATCGGAATAAAGTGAGCACTTTTAGTTAACCTATCCACAACTACCCATATGGCATCAAAACCACGACTTGTTTTAGGCAGTTTGGTCAATAGGTCCATCGTAATTTGCTCCCATTTCCAAACCGGGATTTCTAATGGTTGAAGTTTACCATATGGCTTTTGGTGTTCCGCCTTAACTTGTAGGCAAGTCAAACACTTTTCCCCGTATTTCACGGTGTCACGCTTCATTCCGGGCCACCAATAGTTTTGCTTCAAGTCATTATACATCTTGGTCGCTCCCGGATGAATGGAATAACGGGATTTATTAGCTTCATCGAGTAGAAGCTTCTTAACCTCACATGTGTTAGGGACCCAGATTCTATTAAAACGAGTCTTTAGGCCGTGACTGCCTATCTCCAGGTCCTTAACTTGGCCGATAATTCTTTCCTTTTTCCAGTTTTCCGTCTTTACAGCTTCATCCTGTGCTTCTCGAATTCGTTCTAGTAAGCTTGAAGTCACAACAAGTTGCATTGATCTTACCCGTATCGGGGTATAATCTGCTTTGCGACTCAGCGCATCGGCCACTACATTGGCCTTCCCAGGGTGGTAATGTATTTCACAATCGAAATCTTTGACTGTTTCCAACCACCGCCTTTGTCTCATGTTTAATTCCTTCTGATCGAAGAAATATTTCAAGCTTTTATGGTCGGTAAAAATTATGAATTTTACCCCGTACAAATAATGCCTCCATATCTTTAAGGCAAACACCACCGCCGCCAATTCCAAGTCGTGAACCGGGTACTTCTTTTCATGAATCTTCAATTGCCTCGAGGCGTAGGCGATGACCTTACCTCGTTGCATCAAAACACACCCGAGCCCTAAATAGGAAGCATCCGAGTAAACTTCCATGTCGTCAGTCCCTTCCGGTAATGTCAATACCGAAGCGTGGGTCAACCTTTCTTTGAGCGTTTGGAAAGCTTCCTCTTGCTTAACGCCCCACACAAACTTTTCCTCCTTGCAAGTCAATTTGGTCAATGGCAAGGCAATTTTGGAGAAATCCTGTATGAATTTCCGATAATACCCCGCAAGCCCTAAAAAGCTTCGGATTTCTAAGGGGTTTCTTGGAGGGTTCCATTTTGACACCGCTTCCACCTTGAACGGATCCACTAGTACTCCATCGGTACTAATGATATGCCCAAGAAATTGCACCTCTCTTAGCCAGAAAGCGCACTTAGAAAATTTTGCATATAGCTTTTCTCGTCTGAGGGTGTCTAATACTTCCCGCAGATGACACACATGCTCAGCTTCATTCTTCGAATATACCAAAATGTCATCGATAAATACGATTACCGACTTATCTAGCATGGGTTTGCAAACCCGGTTCATGAGGTCCATGAAAGCCGCGGGTGCATTTGTCAATCCAAAGGGCATTACAAGGAACTCATAATGCCCATACCGTGTACAAAAAGCCGTCTTCGGAACGTCTTCCTCCTTGACCTTCAATTGGTGATAACCAGATCGGAGATCAATTTTGGAGAACCAACTTGCTCCTTGTAATTGGTCAAATAAATCATCAATTCTTGGAAGTGGGTATCGATTCTTCATCGTGAGTTTGTTTAACTCTCAGTAATCGATACACATGCGCATACTGCCATCCTTCTTTTTCACGAATAAGACTGGTGCGCCCCACGGAGACACACTCGGTCGGATAAACCCCTTATCAAGAAATTCCTGAATTTGAGACATCAATTCTTGTAACTCCGACGGTGCAAGTCGGTATGGCGCCTTGGCCACGGGTTTCGCGCCCGGAATCAACTCGATTCCGAACTCTACCTCCCGTTCTGGTGGTATCCCCGGTAGTTCTTCCGGAAACACATCTTCATAATCACGCACCACCGGTACATTCTCAATTTTGAGGGGTTCTCTTTCCGTTTCACTTGCATATAGCATATAGGCCTTGCATCCATGTTTCATGAGTTTATGGGCTTCTAGCATTGTGCATATCACCGGGTTACCTCCTTTTTCACCATATATCGTAACTTGTTTTCCACTAGGAGACGTTAGTTTTATTTCCTTTCGGAAACAAACCACTTTCGCGTGGTAACGGGATAGCCAATCCATTCCCACTACCACTTGAAATTCTCCCATCGACATCGGGATCAAGTCTATTGCGTATTCCTCGTCATCAATGTTCATTGTACAGTTTTCACATACATCGCAAACAATAAAGCTTTTGTTATTACCTACCTCTACTTCTAAGGGCATAGGTAATTTTGTTAGAACAAATGAAGGGTGCCGAATAAACCCATATGAAACAAAGGATTTATTCGCACCAGTATCAAATAACACACGTGCAGGAATTGAGTTTACAATAAATATACCTGAGACCACGTCAGGTTCGACCTTTGCTTCAGCAGCGGTCAGTTGGAAAGATCTTGCTTTGGCTTTCGAGGCTTCACCTTTCGAGTCTTGCCCTTCTTTCTTCCCAACCAATTCCGGGCATTCCGATCTTTTGTGACCCGTTCGGTAACAGTTGTAACAAACGGTCACTTTCTCCGGGCATGATATAGCCATATGTCCCGTTTTTCGACATATGGGACAAGGCTTATCTTTGAAGCGACATTCGCCCTTATGATTCTTGCCACAGATTTTGCAACTGGGTGTACCGCCCTTTGTATCTGATTTCTTCGCTGTTTCATTCGTTCTTGCTTTCTTGGTAGGGCTTGGATTTACGTCTTGTGCCCTTCGTTCACCTCGCTCTATACTCTTTTTCAGCTCGATCTCCCTTTCCCGAGCGGCATTGACAATCTCGGTAAGGGTCTCGTACTTTGAAGGGGTTATGAACTCCCTATATTCTGCGCTTAGCATGTTATGGTAGTAATAAACCTTTTGCTCTTCATTCGTTATCAGATCGTCACAGAATTTCATCTTGTCCATAAACATCCCCGTGATCTTGTCTATGGATTCACCTTTGTGTCTGAGTTGCATGAACTCTTCCTTGATCTTGTTTATAACCGCTTTGGGACTATGGTGTTTAAGAAACGGCGTCTTAAACTCCTCCCATGTCATGGCCTTAGCCACTTCGCTTCCAATTTCCTTCTTTTTATTATCCCACCAGTCTTTCGCTTGACCTCTTAATTGACCCGTACCATAAGCTACGTAGTCATTCTCATCGCAATGAGTTCTCTCGAATACTCCCTCGATATCGCATATCCATCGTTGACACACAATTGGATCAACTTCCCCATTATATATGGGTGGTTTACAAGCCATGAATTCCTTGTACGAACAAGGCTTTCGTCCTCCAGATTTTTCCTTTGCTAGATTCGAGTTATCCTCTAGCTTCTTGATTCTTTCTTCTACTACTGATAAAACCATATTTTGGATTTTATCAATGAAGTTCGATAAACTGTTTTCGATCGCCTTTCCCACCTCCTCGGCAATCACTATTCTCATTTGTTCGGTGACTCTTGGCACCGCATCACCATCACCTCCGCCTGCCATCTTTAGTACTGAAATGTTTACATATATTGTTAAACATTCCATTTGTAACACATGCTTTACTTGTTTTGATTTCATCAAGTTCATAACTTGATTTAATCATTCTTGTTTCATGCATTTCTTGTATTTGAGTGAGCTTACACACCCTTTTCATGCATATTTGTTCATGATTTATTTCTATATTCTCTAATTTCTACTTAAACGATTAACTCTTACCGGATGCTTGATCAAGCTTGAACCGAACACTTATTGGCAACCTTGGGCTCTGATTACCAACTTGTAAGACCCAGTTTATAATACTAAATGTTTATAAGTTAGAACCGTACATTTAGTGCCAAAACTTTAGAGTTTACAAAAATCTTTTGAAGATTTAAACCCAACTAGTTACAACATTCACATCATTAACCTACTAAACGATGTTCAAGGTAAAACTATTAGCGTTTACATAGTTACAAAACAAAAGATCAAGTGCGGAAGCGTTATAATATGTATGTTCGGTTCGACACGATTGCTTGATCATCATCCTTTTTCTTGAGTACCTGAAAACTAAATGTTTTAAACAAGCATTAGCATTATGGTTCTAGAATTTCACGTATACCATCAAATTCGAACACGTTATTCGAGAGATTAAAATAGAATTCACGTCAAGCTGGGCTCCACCGTAATTTACGGTGTCACCGTAAATTATGGTGGCTTCTGGGCAGTTTGGAACCTACCGTAAATCAGTAGGTTCCCACCGTAACAGTATGCTGGCCACCGTAAATTACGGTACCACCGTAATTTACGGTGTGCCCTGCACAAAACCCCTTTGTTTCAAATGCAGTTTTGCTGGTTATTTTCGAGCGTCAAACAGCTTAATCTCACATTAATTGTGTGACAACTCGAACTTTAGGCTCACTTTAATGTAACGTTACGTGTCTACGTGATATCTGAATAATGAATGTTATGTGAATCTTGTGATTATGTTATTACGTGTGTTGTGTTTACTATATGTGTTTGTATGTTAAATGAGCCAAACCGCACAAGATGTTCTAAACGCATAACACTACACCCGACCGTACAAGCCGTTTGGGCTACACCCCTTGTACAATTGGTATTGGACTTAAAGGCGGCCCAAGGTAGAGCCGGCCCACTTTCCCTATACGTATTTACCTACACACATCCTTAGGGTTTTACTTTGGCAACTTAGATCACACCCACACTTTCTCTCTTCCTCCCGCGACTGGAACCGAGATACCCAAGGAAGCCTTGTTCATCAATCGGATCAACCCCCTGTCCTCTCTCCTTCATCCGGTTAGTGGTTATGTTGTTGATTTGCATGTTATGTTGTATAGCAATGTGATGATGTTGATCGGTTGGGGTTTTTGATAGTGTTTTGATTGATTTGTTGCATGATGTTTGTGTATATGATAAACAGATTTATGTTGCCATCCTTGTTGTTGACTTTGTTGTAAATCAAGTTGTATGATTTGGACCGAATAAAATACTGATCGGCTGTTATGCTTCTGTATTTGAATCGGATGTGATGTTGATTTTTATTGATGTTCATTCAAGGTTTTGTTATATCGTTCATGAATATTAGACTAGGGTTCATAAGAATCAGAATGTTAAAACCCCCATTTGATCGAGTTTGAGCATGATTTGATATAGACTAATTGTTAATTGTTTTTGGTTAAGTTTGGAAACTATTGATGGCTGTAACCGATTTGCTTAAATGGTGGGATTAGTTGAACTAATCGCACAAGGGTCCCCACAATCGTACAAAATCAGGTCGTACAAGACCTGACCCGGTCGCTCAAGCCGGACGTACAAGACCCACTCGCACAAGCTGTTACCGGACGCACAAGGTGCCCGAGTCGCACAAGCGAGTTGTTGGTCCGGGTGTACAGTTTGGGCCGGACTATCTTTAATCGCACAACCCAGCTCAATCGTACAAGATCAGCTGGATCGCACAACTTGTGTATTATATTGGGCCGAAGGTTGTTTTGGGCTGGGTATTATTGTTGGGCTAATTCATCGGATCGCACAAGATGTTGTTACTTGCTTTATTTTTGGGCCGATTGTTATTGGATCAACGAACATTATATTTGATATGATATTTCACTGGGCCGGGTAAGGTTTGGGCCTAGACTCACATCGCACAAGATGGTTGGGCTCGCACGAGTTCTTTGGCCCAACCATCCGAGTAGCACAAGTAGGGTACTTAATGTGTTTGCGTGCTTACGTGTTTGCCATGTTGTATACGTGCATCATTGAACCAAACCTGACTTGTATTACAACCATGCTAGGACGTGATTGACCAATTACTAGCTTATCTATACTCTTTGTGTATCTGCCGAGCAAACCAAGGTGAGTTCACACAGCCAAGGCATGGGATTCCCGGGTTGGGAATTGGGTTGGATATGATGAATGTGGAATGATTACTTGTACTTACGCATATACCAGACTATAGACCATCGTCCTCAGGTTAGTCAGGACACGTTACGTAAAGCCTACGTAACCCAGTATATTTGCCATATGTCTCCCGGGTCGGGACGGACACGTTACGTAAAGCCTACGTAACCCAATACCATTCACTGGCTTCCAGGTCGGAAGGCCACGCCGCGTAAAGCCTACGTAGCCCCCACGCGTACCACTGTCCTCGGGGAAGGGCACGTCACGTAAAGCCTACGTGACCCTGTACGTTTTCCTGTTCTCGGTAAAGAAGAACACATGGTCGGAAGTTAGTCTAGTAAGTACCGTTAATGAGAAACCCTCATTAGCCAGGATAAGCATGGGAAGCCCCCACCTTTAGTACACACTAGTATGGGAAGCCCCCACTAGTTATACCTATGCACTACGTTATGAACTTACTTTCTGTGAACTCGCTCAACTAGTTTGTTGATTATTTGCTGCATGCCTTGCAGGACCTTAGGTATACTTGGAGCTTGCACCAGAGGAGAAGCGGGTCGTTGTGGACAAGAACTCGTGAATGCTTATTAAACACTTTTACATTCACACATTGATACTTATGTTTTGGGTTTTACATTTAATGCTTCCGCTACTTAAACAGTGTTTGGTTTTGAACACCAATTATGTCTTTGATTATTATTAAATGCTATGTTTGATATAATTGGTGGCTTGATCCTGGTCAGTCACGCCTCCAAGCGGTGGTACTCCGAGTGTGGGATTTTGGGGGTGTGACAGATTGGTATCGTTTTTATTAAAACCGGACTATAACCAGAACAGTGGTCTCAACGATCCACAACGACGCTTCGCTCCACGTGCAAGACTCGACATCCTAGGTAATAAGGTTTACGTTTATTGCCTGTATGCTAGAATTGTTTAGAACTTTGCCCGCATTACGCTTAGATACACATGCTTTGATTTCATGAGAACACCTATCTGCCTACGCTTTTCTGTCATCGCCCTACTCGCGAACCATCCTTATGTATGCTACTTGTTACTATGAAGATCATGTCTGGACGAATCAACATGACACAAGCCCAGCTAGAGGCTCTCATTGCTACGGCAGTTGCAGCCGCTCAAGCAGGTCAACCCGCTCAGCAACAACCTGTGTGTACCTTCAAGAATTTCATGGACTGTCGTCCAAATTCCTTCAGTGGCACGGAGGGAGCAGTTGGACTCCTCCATTGGTTTGAAAAGCTAGAATCAGTATTTGAAATGTGCGAGTGCCCTGAGGCTCGCAAGGTCAAGTTTGCTACTGGTACTTTGGAAGGGATAGCACTGACTTGGTGGAACGCCCAAGTCCAAATCTTAGGGTTGGCAGCTGCTAACGCCACCCCATGGAACGACTTCAAGGAACTCATCAAGCGTGAGTATTGCACTCGCGAGGATATTCATAAGTTGGAGGATGAGCTCTATAATCTGAAGATGGTGGGATCGGAAATCGAAGCGTATACTAAGCGGTCGAATGAGCTGGCCGTGTTATGTCCAACTATGGTGGACCCTCCATACAAGCGCATTGAGTTGTATCTCAAGGGATTGGCGCCAGAAATTCAGAGCCACGTGACTTCGGCTAATCTTGAAAACATTCAGGAAATCCAGCGTCTCGCTCATCGCATCACCGACCAGGCAGTGGACCAGAACAGACTGCCCAAGCGTGTTAATGCTACTGCTAACGTCACCACCTCAGCTACTCCTACTACTACTAGCGACAGCAAAAGAAAGTGGGATGGAGATTCTAGTAAAGGTTCAGCACCCGTTCAGTCTCAAGCTCAGCAGCAGAAGATTGACCACAATCAGAGCCCCAGTCAGCAATCCTCTGGTGGTCCTAGACAGAGAAGGTATCAAGGGTTTCACCCCAAGTGTCACAACTGCAACAGACATCACAGCGGACAGTGCAACAAGGGTCGTTGCCAAAGGTGTCTCAAGATAGGGCACGAGGCCAAAGACTGTAGGAGCCCACGGCCTGCAAATCAGGACCAGCAACCGCAACAACCAGCTCCACAGAACCCACAACAGCAGCAGCCACAGCGTGGAAACCGGGGATGTTTCCAGTGTGGAGCAGAAGGTCATTACAAGCGCGATTGCCCTCAGTTGAACCAGAATCAGAACCACAACAATAACCAGGGCAATGGGAACAACAACAACAACGGCAACGAGGCAAGAGGTCGAGCTTTCGTGTTAGGACGAGGAGACGCCATGGACGATATTTGAACTTATAACTTATTTTGGGTTTTCATTATTATGTCTCTGTTACTCAAACAAAGTTTGGTTTAAACATCAATCGTATTGGGTTTTATGAATTACTTTAACTACTATACTTTATGTTTGATATGATGGATGGTTTGATATTATTGAACGCACCTGCTGTATTTAAGGACCTTATGAACAGGGTGTGCAAACCCTACCTAGACAAGTTCGTCATAGTATTCGTGAAGTCTACTTTCTAGGCCACGTAGTGAACAAGGATGGGATTCAAGTCGATCCATCCAAGGCAGACTCGAAGCTGGCCTGCACCATGTACGCCAACGGAAATACGCCAATTCTTGGGTTTGGCGGGTTAATACAGACGGTTTATTAGAGATTTTTCGAAGATTGCTCAGCCGCTTACGCTACTGACACAGAAAGGTGTTACCTATCGCTGGGGAGAGCCCCAGGAAACTGCTTTTCAGTATCTAAAGGATAGGCTTTGCAGCGCACCTATTCTCTCATTGCCAGAGGGCACGGATGACTTCGTGGTCTATTGTGACGCATCGATACAGGGGCTTGGTTGTGTATTGATGCAACGTGATAAAGTGATAGCCTACGCTTCTCGGCAACTCAAGGTTCATGAACGCAACTATACGACGCACGATTTAGAGCTGGGAGCTGTTGTTTTTGCGCTTAAGATATGGCGACACTACCTGTACGGTACCAGGTGCACGATTTACACCGATCACAGGAGTCTCGAGCATATCCTTAAGCAGAAGGATTTGAATATGCGTCAGCGACGATGGGTCGAGTTACTTAACGACTACGAATGCGCTATTAAGTATCACCCAGGCAAAGCCAATGTTGTGGCTGATGCCCTTAGTCGAAAGGACACTTTACCAAAGCGCGTGCGAGCGCTACAACTTACGATTCAGTCTAGTCTTCCTGCTCAGATACGAGCTGCTCAGACAGAAGCACTGAAGCCCGAAAACGTCAAGGCTGAAGCCTTACGCGGCTCACGACAGCAGATGGAACAGAAGGCAGACGGCGCCTACTATGTAACGGGCCGGATTTGGGTCCCACTTTATGGCGGTTTACGCGAACTTGTAATGGATGAAGCTCACAAGTCTCGCTACTCGGTACATCCAGGGTCGGATAAAATGTACCACGATATCAGTACTACTTATTGGTGGCCTAGCATGAAGGCCCACATTGCTACGTATGTTGGAAAATGGTTGACCTGTGCGAGAGTCAAGGTCGAATATCAGAAACCAGCTGGCCTACTCCAGCAGCCTAAGATACCTCAGTGGAAAGGGGAAGAAATTTCCATGGATTTCGTTACAGGCCTACCTAGATCCCAGCGTGGAAACGATACGATATGGGTCATAGTTGATCGACTCACCAAGTCTGCACACTTCCTACCGATTAAGGAAACGGACAAGTTCTCCACTCTCGCAGACGTCTATCTTAAAGAAGTTGTCTCGAGGCACGGGGTGCCCACATCTATCATTTCGGATCGCGACGCACGATTCACGTCAGAACTTTGGCAAGCGATGCATAAATCTTTTGGCTCACGACTGGACATGAGCACGGCTTATCACCCTCAGACGGATGGGCAGTCTGAGCGTACGATTCAAACTCTCGAAGACATGCTTCGGGCATGCGTTATCGATTTCGGCAACGGCTGGGAAAAGCACCTCCCTTTGGTGGAGTTTTCTTACAATAACAGTTATCACACCAGCATTCAAGCCGCTCCGTTCGAGGCATTGTACGGGCGTAAATGCCGGTCACCACTCTGCTGGGCAGAGGTGGGAGATAGTCAGATCACGGGTCCAGAGATTGTAGTGGACGCCACAGAAAAGATTGCACAAATACGACAACGCATGGCGGCAGCACGCGACCGTCAGAAAGCCTACGCGGACAAGCGTAGAAAGCCATTGGAATTTGAGGTCAGGGACCGGGTTTTATTGAAAGTTTCACCTTGGAAGGGTGTGGTTCGTTTTGGCAAACGGGGTAAACTGAATCCGCGGTACGTCGGACCATTCGAAATCATAGAAAAGGTTGGCAAAGTTGCATACAAGTTAAACCTACCAGCTGAACTCGGGGCAGTTCACAATGTCTTTCATGTATCGAACCTAAAGAAGTGCCTATCTGATGAAAACCTCATCATTCCTTTTAAGGAACTCACTATCGACGAGCGGTTGCAGTTCGTTGAGGAACCAGTAGAAATCACGGACCGGGATGTGAAGGTCCTCAAACACAAGAGAATCCCTCTTGTACGAGTTCGTTGGAACTCCAAACGTGGCCCAGAGTACACCTGGGAACGCGAAGACAGGATGACAGAAAAGTAACCCCCATATATTCGGGAACCAGGCAACCACTACTGAGGCTGAAGCTACTACTTCGGAATTTCGGGACGAAATTCCAGATCAACGGGGGGAGGATGTGACACCCCAGGAAAACCAGTAAACAGTACAGTTTACCTAGCTTCCTCAGTGAGTGCATACCAAATTTCGGGACGAAATTTCCAATTAGTTGGGGATAATGTGACAACTCGAACTTTAGGCTCACTTTAATGTAACGTTACGTGTCTACGTGATATCTGAATAATGAATGTTATGTGAATCTTGTGATTATGTTATTACGTGTGTTGTGTTTACTATATGTGTTTGTATGTTAAATGAGCCAAACCGCACAAGATGTTCTAAACGCATAACACTACACCCGACCGTACAAGCCGTTTGGGCTACACCCCTTGTACAATTGGTATTGGACTTAAAGGCGGCCCAAGGTAGAGCCGGCCCACTTTCCCTATACGTATTTACCTACACACATCCTTAGGGTTTTACTTTGGCAACTTAGATCACACCCACACTTTCTCTCTTCCTCCCGCGACTGGAACCGAGATACCCAAGGAAGCCTTGTTCATCAATCGGATCAACCCCCTGTCCTCTCTCCTTCATCCGGTTAGTGGTTATGTTGTTGATTTGCATGTTATGTTGTATAGCAATGTGATGATGTTGATCGGTTGGGGTTTTTGATAGTGTTTTGATTGATTTGTTGCATGATGTTTGTGTATATGATAAACAGATTTATGTTGCCATCCTTGTTGTTGACTTTGTTGTAAATCAAGTTGTATGATTTGGACCGAATAAAATACTGATCGGCTGTTATGCTTCTGTATTTGAATCGGATGTGATGTTGATTTTTATTGATGTTCATTCAAGGTTTTGTTATATCGTTCATGAATATTAGACTAGGGTTCATAAGAATCAGAATGTTAAAACCCCCATTTGATCGAGTTTGAGCATGATTTGATATAGACTAATTGTTAATTGTTTTTGGTTAAGTTTGGAAACTATTGATGGCTGTAACCGATTTGCTTAAATGGTGGGATTAGTTGAACTAATCGCACAAGGGTCCCCACAATCGTACAAAATCAGGTCGTACAAGACCTGACCCGGTCGCTCAAGCCGGACGTACAAGACCCACTCGCACAAGCTGTTACCGGACGCACAAGGTGCCCGAGTCGCACAAGCGAGTTGTTGGTCCGGGTGTACAGTTTGGGCCGGACTATCTTTAATCGCACAACCCAGCTCAATCGTACAAGATCAGCTGGATCGCACAACTTGTGTATTATATTGGGCCGAAGGTTGTTTTGGGCTGGGTATTATTGTTGGGCTAATTCATCGGATCGCACAAGATGTTGTTACTTGCTTTATTTTTGGGCCGATTGTTATTGGATCAACGAACATTATATTTGATATGATATTTCACTGGGCCGGGTAAGGTTTGGGCCTAGACTCACATCGCACAAGATGGTTGGGCTCGCACGAGTTCTTTGGCCCAACCATCCGAGTAGCACAAGTAGGGTACTTAATGTGTTTGCGTGCTTACGTGTTTGCCATGTTGTATACGTGCATCATTGAACCAAACCTGACTTGTATTACAACCATGCTAGGACGTGATTGACCAATTACTAGCTTATCTATACTCTTTGTGTATCTGCCGAGCAAACCAAGGTGAGTTCACACAGCCAAGGCATGGGATTCCCGGGTTGGGAATTGGGTTGGATATGATGAATGTGGAATGATTACTTGTACTTACGCATATACCAGACTATAGACCATCGTCCTCAGGTTAGTCAGGACACGTTACGTAAAGCCTACGTAACCCAGTATATTTGCCATATGTCTCCCGGGTCGGGACGGACACGTTACGTAAAGCCTACGTAACCCAATACCATTCACTGGCTTCCAGGTCGGAAGGCCACGCCGCGTAAAGCCTACGTAGCCCCCACGCGTACCACTGTCCTCGGGGAAGGGCACGTCACGTAAAGCCTACGTGACCCTGTACGTTTTCCTGTTCTCGGTAAAGAAGAACACATGGTCGGAAGTTAGTCTAGTAAGTACCGTTAATGAGAAACCCTCATTAGCCAGGATAAGCATGGGAAGCCCCCACCTTTAGTACACACTAGTATGGGAAGCCCCCACTAGTTATACCTATGCACTACGTTATGAACTTACTTTCTGTGAACTCGCTCAACTAGTTTGTTGATTATTTGCTGCATGCCTTGCAGGACCTTAGGTATACTTGGAGCTTGCACCAGAGGAGAAGCGGGTCGTTGTGGACAAGAACTCGTGAATGCTTATTAAACACTTTTACATTCACACATTGATACTTATGTTTTGGGTTTTACATTTAATGCTTCCGCTACTTAAACAGTGTTTGGTTTTGAACACCAATTATGTCTTTGATTATTATTAAATGCTATGTTTGATATAATTGGTGGCTTGATCCTGGTCAGTCACGCCTCCAAGCGGTGGTACTCCGAGTGTGGGATTTTGGGGGTGTGACAAATTGTTAAGCGACTAGCTCCATACTTGTATTTTACTTATGATAATACTCAACTATTATCATGAGGGCATGTCTACGGATTAGCTTACAACTAAATTACAAGGCATCTAGTTAGTCGTTCGTGCTATTGTCATGCATCAAATATCTAAACTTTAACTCCTATATTAAGAGCAAAGTTTCTTAACTTGCTTATGGTATTAGCTACACGGCTTACACGTCATGTAGAACGTGCATTACGTAATAGTGTCTTGCTTCTTGCTTATTACAAAAACTTGTTTGACCCGTTTGGGTGCTGAATTTACACACCATTCGGGACATGCAAGATTTCATGCTTATCACTTGTTTTGACCCGTTCACTTGTTTAAGACGAAAAGTCTCTTTCGTGACACAAGGGTCTAACCTGTTTACCATGCTTTATACTATGACATAAAGTACACAATAATTAACCTTTACGTAACGAAACGGTAATTTCGTACCTTTAGAGCACACCCTTTCCCCGTGGATTCCCTTCGGCTTGTCCGCTTGACGATCCGGACTCTTTGCCTAGAAATTTCAGTTTACAACATGTTTAGAACTCTTTTTATGACCACAATCACATCATTATTGACCATTATCAAATCTGCGTTTTTATCAACATTTTACATTTAAATCCTCACTTAGGCATTTCAACAAACACCTAACGGGTCAGATTTTCCTACAATCATTACCAAGTTCATATCTTGTAGTTTTCTTCGGATTTCACTTTAATTAAACAACTTTGCACATATCTTATCATTCTAACATTTCAGAAATCACTTCCAAATCTCTGATTGTGCTAGAACAAGAGTTTTAAATTCTGCATCTATCAAGTTTCTTAGAGTTCACTACTCACCTACAATGGTGATTATGCAACCCTACAAGTATTATACAAGATTATGTCAAGAAATCATCTAGGGTTTGATCCTAAACCTCATAACCCTTCTAATTTCACCCATGCATCAGTAATCAAGCTGAATTTTTCATGTTTCACATTTAATCTAGAATTTGTGATGTAACAAAATTACTAAATTTTACATACCTTTTGATCCTTGCAACGAGGTGTTCACTAATATGTGTTTAAAACTCGATTTGGAACGGATTTGAGGCTTCAATTGGGAATTTTTTTTGTGTGAAACTTAGGGTTTTGGAGAACCCCTTTGTCGCCCCCTTCCTCTTGTTCGACCAGGCACACCCAAAAATGGTGTGTTTGGTGTATTTTGTTACAATCAGCCTATAACTTTCATTCTTTGGCAACTATAGTCCCTCACTTATCATTTATTTTTAAATACTAGTGTTTTAACCAAGTGTAAGTTATTTTCAAGACTTGTAATTTTTAACTAGGTTAAAAATTTCTACATGGTTATCTCTTGTTTATGAAATCCTTAATTTCTAATATAAAGGTTATATTTTCGGGGTGTTACAGTGTAAGTACCTGCTGGCTGCGAATCAAGCCAGGTGGCTGCGCGGCCAGCAAGCGAAAAGGGGAAGACTTGGAGATAGCGGGCATCAAGATTCACACCTTCGATGCCGAAGGTGCTGCACAGACGGGTGAGACGGGTGATATGTGCTGGCGCGTCCTCATCATCACGACCGTGAAACTGACAAGAGTTGTTAATGGCAGTCATGATGTATGAAGGAATTTGCCAAGACTTATCATTGGTGATTTCAGGAAGGGTGATGGGTGAGTTTGCGGTAAAACCCGCGGTGGAACGCTGGTGGACAGTCTGGTTTTCGGCCATTTGGTGAACTGGTGGTGGATTAGGGTGACGGGAGGGTGGTGGGGAATTATGGGGTGATGACTTCGGGGTGAAGTCGTAGTTCGGTGGTTTAGATGGAAGTGTAGAGTCAGAAAGGGCTGAAGATGAAGTTAGGGGTTTTCGAACCTGAGGGATTGGTGTGGAGAAGGAAGACTTGTCAATTGGTGGCTTCACTAGTCCCTGCGAACGCGTGTGGGGCATGAACTGCAAAACCAAGAATAAACAAGTAAGACAACTCCAACAAAAGACTCGAAAAATACGAAAAAGACACTAAAACTGCTTGGACTCCTACGACTCACAAACACACAAAAAGCACGTAACGAGATCAGTTGAAATCCAAACAAAGTAGTTAACGCAATTGCCAAGAGTCCCCGGCAACAGCGCCAAAAACTTGATGTGGAAAAAGTAGTTCAACTAAATAAACTAAATTACCCTAAATTAAGACTCAAGTAATAAAAATCTAGACTCTTTAACCTGACTAAACTACTCACCGGCAAGTGTACCGGTCGACTCTAGCACAGAAAAGTAAGTCCGGATGTCGAACCCACAAGGACTCTAATGAATTACGTTAACGACTAAACTTAGACTAGACACTGACACGACTAAACAAATATTGTGTTTGGGGGGGTTTTTACTAAAATCCTAAAATTGTGATTAAATTGAAATTAAACTAAGACACGAACGGAAACTAGGGTTTTACTTCAGATGAGATTAAGGACTACCTAGACTTGAATCCAGTTTAACTATGAATGGACTTCTAACGGTTATTGTTGTATGGAGCCGGGATCGTTAAATACTAAACCTTAAGGTATTTCAATGCTAAGACTTCCCGACCCTTCTCAGGAAGAAACCTAGGAAACCCTACAAGGCTGTTATGAATACCGACTGTTAGATTTCCTCTCAGTCCTCTAACGACTCTAAAAGTGCCCTAATATGACTATCTACCTCTCAGCGCGACAATCTAAGGCAATTCTAGGTTCTGACTTGGTTTACTAGACACAAATGCAATTAGGGAACTAACGTCCACTTCTCTCAAAATCTAATTTAGCTATATACTGCACTGCGACCTAATAACTAACTCGAGCCTCTCAGCGACAAGTTAAGCAGAATATTTACTTCGAATTATATTTTAATTACTGTTTCTAAGGCTATCGGCCGATTTACCCAAAGATCACCCGAACCCGTAAGGATGCAAATAATCAACACAGATCTATTATATGAAAGACATCCACCAAAATCTATGTAAAACAGTAAACAATCCACAATCAAAAGTAAATACGCACACGCACCAAATCAGAAAATATAGAACACGTTACTTTCAAAGTCAATCCATAATCAATTCAATAAAAACCGTTAAAAGATCCAAACATAAATTAAACCATCATCAAATCTAGGTAGTATCAATAGTTTAGCCAAGAAACATGATGTTCAAAATAAACAAAACAAGTCTAAAACAAGAATTCATCGTAGAGTATTGAAAACGCGAAAATAAGGAACACCGGGAGATAAAACCCGAAAGATCTTCACTCTCACGATCCAAGCTTCAACCGATTGATTCCCGTTAGCCAAAATACTCCGAAAAGCTCAAAATCTGCTCCGAAATTCGTCCCTAGGGTTTCTTGATTCGTAATCAGAGTTGTGTTCAGTTTTTTTGGAAATCCCCTCATCAAAACCCTAATTTTCCCGGAGTTACTACCCGTCGCGTGACGTCTAGGGGGGCTCGTGTGACGCGGCGCCTCCCTCTTCCATTTTTATTATTTTTTTATTCCATTCTGATTTCCAGCCTTTCCGACGCGCGTACGAATCCCGATTTTCTTCCAAACTGCTCGGTTTTACTCGTTTTTCAACACTTTAAGCTACGGGACCTGAAATCAAAGCTTAACGTCAGCAGTATCGCAGTTCTAACCTAAACTAGACTCTAAACGACTGAAAACTGACTGAAATATACACTATAAACATATGTACTTTGCAGTACATCATGTATATAATGATTTTGTGTATTAAAGTGTCCTTTCAAGATGAATCTATAATGATTTTGTAGATTAAAATGTCAAGAAGAAAGAGAGAGATGGATATTTAATTACTTCTCACAGGTACATTTAATGCGCAAAGCAACTTAAACGTATCTATTCAGACCGATGAAGATGATTTTGTCATCTGAGGTTACGATTGTGAGATCTGGCGTCCTGTTGCAACATATAAAGCATTGTTGCCGGCTGCCGTTCGCGGCTGTGCTAGGTAGCGTTCGCTGTAATCCATGTTCGGCCGATGATTTTGCCATTGCTGTCACATAAGACAATGTTTTTTAGTAGCACGCGATATTCAGTCAATGATGTTGATGAGATGGTTCTCACCTGAGACTAAAACTATGGTGTTTTCCAAGAATTCTATGTTTGACGGTGCTCACAGAGTGGTGATATATCTATCTATCTATCTATCTATCTATTGCTATCTATTAAAGGAGCTTAGATGATGATCTCACTTTGCATACGGGTCATTATATTAGGTATGCCACATTGAATCCGCAGATGTCATAATTCCGAATTTTTTATAATATTATGTATATATAATCTGTTTTTATTTGTTATTAAATTGAAGAAGTTTTCTTTTTTTAGGAGGCAAAATATGAAAATGCATGGGGAGTTGTTTGGCTATTTAATACACATCAGAAGTAATCATTTCAACTCTCTCTTTCTTCTCGATTCAAACTTATGGCGCACATTTCTCTCTTTCTTCTCTATTCCTCTCTTTCTTCTCTATTCTTCATCACAGGCGATTTCGATTCAAACTCTAGGGTTTCCTTTACAAAGCTTCCACAGAGGTTCTTGGTAGTAAGCCAGGGTTCCAGGCACTTTATGGTAACTTAGATGCGTTTCCGTTGAAGGAAATGTCGGCCTGAATATACACGAGGTCTGACATTTTGCAATCATTTGTATAGTTTAGTAAATCATTTCGTGTTGACTGTGATAGTGAATAAAAATGAATGCAAAATGCATTTGACAAAGGTCCTTTCAAAATGAGGCTATGATGATTTTGTAGATCTGAGTAAAAATTGGATGAATATAGCATTATGGTATGACAAGGTTGTAGGATGGCAGTTGTTCATGCAACCTCTCTTGCAGCTATGGTGTTATCATCTTTATTCAATATCTGAGCCTTGTATTCTGAAATTGCAAATGTTTTGCAACTTCACAATCAATTACCTTTGCTGATGTTGTGTTGTTGATTAAGGTTTTGAAAAGTGATCGTGTATAATTGTTGTTACATCTATACAAGAAAACGGAGTTTGGTTGGTCTGAGATGCCTATTTAGCTGTATGTGATGATGCCGGTAAGTTTTCCAATTTTTTGTTTGTAGATCGGTTATATAAATTGACGTTTATAACCGATTCCTGTGTTTTCTTTTACAGGTGTTCATGTTGCCAGTTTACTCTGAATTTGGTTCAATCATCGTTGCGATTGATACAGAGTGACTGTGAAGATTTAAGGTTGAAGCAACTGTTTTCTACAGATCAGGTGATAATAGCAATTTGCTGATTACGATGACGGTTAGTTTCATAAGCAATTTACTGATTATGATGACGGTTAGTTTCATTCAGTTTACTTTTCTCTTAAACGTGTTTTGATGATAACAACAATTTGCTGATTACGATGACGATTAGTTTCATAAGCAACAAAGTGGTGTACACATGTGGAGGCTGCGGTGCAACACTTCAAGGTTGGTAGCATATAACTAACTATTTGTGTTTTGTTTTTTTTTTCGAACATTTTGTTTGCTTTTATGTTTTAAAATTTTAATGTGTTAATACAGCGAAAAAGCGGAATAACAATACAATTGACACCACATTAAACAGACTGGACAACAATTCTTCAGGAAAAATCGGTTAGTGCATTCAGAAGTTAATAATGTGAATTATGGATTGTTATTAAGATGGTTGTAAATTGGTTCTTTGTTATTAGGTGATGTTGAGATTTTTGGATCAGTGAGAATCCGGTGCCATTTAATTAAGTACATGTTATACTTCAAGGTTTTTCAATCTCTTTGCAGGCGGATAGGTGGCTTTGCGAGGTATGAAAAATAGAATTGATAAATTTAAGGAAAATGTGATTGAAAGGTTATAACGCAATAGTGGAGGATCTAATTCTACAGCTTCGATAAATTCAGGTGTGTTTTCAAATAATGCTTCCTAGATGTTTGAAGACCGACAAATGTCCAACGAAGCAGTACGGTGGACATTTGTTGTTCTTTGTCGGTTTTCAAACATCTATGAACCATTATTTGAAAACACCCCTGCATTTATTGGAGCTGTAGAATTAGATCCTCTACTGTTGGGTTATCATCTTTCAAACCCATTTTCCCTAAATTTATCGATTTTGTTTTTCATGCAGGGATATAATTTGTTTTTTAGTATTTGACCGTGGATGATGACCCATGTTCAAGGATGCTTTATGTTCCAGAATATACCAAGATTGCCTGTTGGTTATCATAAGGTTAAATTTTAAATTAATATGGTCTCATTTGTTAATAAGCTTATAATTATTCTTAAGCTATCACATTCTTTTTTGTGAGGTCTCATTTCATTTATCACAGCAACAACCATTGAGCCATCACATTCTTCCATTTACATCTCGGGTAGCGGTTTTCCTTAATACATCTCGAAACTTAGGTTGTTTTATATGATTTTTCAATCACATTGCATTGAAACTTACTGGATAGTAATTGTCAATTTCAGGTAGGTTGGGGGTTGAAATCAAGAAATTCAACACCAGTTACAGATATGGTTTCAAGGTCAATATTTCCTTATAACAGAGACAGAGGACTTTTGTTTCTGAATGTTTTGTAGCTTCACTTATGACTTATAAAATTTGAAATTCTCAATTCATAACTATAATGTGAATGTGATGTTCTTGCAATTATTTACTCACATCAGATTTTACATATAGATGTAGGAAAAAACTTTGTACATTGACTACTAAGTTTATTTCTATATCAAACATGTATACTAAACACAAAGAATTTAAATAATATAGAGTTAATTGCTCGGATGGTCCCTGTGGTTTTATGTTTTTTCACGTTTAGTCCCCACATTTTGAAAATAGCAGGTATACTCCCTATGGTTTGTCATTTTGTTACTCGGATAGTCCCTGTGTAGATGTCAGTTAGTTTGGAAATAGCAGGTATGCTCCCTATGGTTTGTCATTTTGTTACTCGGATAGTCCCCAGAGTAAATGTTTGGGGACCATCCGAGTAACAAAATGACAAACCATAGGAAGCATACATGTTATTTTCAGAAGATGGGGACTAAACGTGAAAAAACATGAAACCACATGGACCATCCGGGCAATTAACTCAATAATATATTATAAAATATTTTTTAGTATTTGATTACCACCTAGTAATAATAATAACTCAACTCAGCTCGTGGCTCCAGATATATATTCTTCCCCATCCCCACAATATCATCCTATCGATACCCTCTCACTTCTAGGGTTTCCTCAACCCTCTTCATCCTTCACACACTCGATGGCTGACGACGCACACTACACTGCCGGAGACTTCACCGGTAAACGCAAGTACGACGACTCTACCACACCGCCGCCGTCATCCGCCCGCCGCCAAACTGGATTCTCCGCACCAATCATCCACTCACAGTCTCCTGATTCCGCTTCAGCCTACAACACCGTACCTCCTCCGCCTGTAGATGAGATCGAGCTCGCGAAACAGAAGGCTCAGGAGATCGCTGCTCGCCTGTTCAACAACGCCGAAGCTAAACGACCGAAGTTTGACAACGGCGGAGGTGGTGGCGGTTATGATAATAATGATAGCAAGGGTTTCAGTTCTGGTCCTGCAGGTTCGATTCGTTGCTTGAATATTATATTGCTTTATATTGTGCTTGTGATTTTAGGGTTTGTGATTGTGGTAAGTAGTTTGGTGAGGTTAGTGAGATTATATTTGTTAGAGAAGCTTTTAATTGTTTTACTAGATCAACTTGAAAGCTATTTGTGAGACATAAAATTTGGATATTAGTGTAATTTTCAGAGTGTTTGGCATTTTAAGATGTGTTGTGAATGTTGAATTAGATCATTTGTTAATGTTAATTTTAATGTTAAACGTTTAGTGGATGGAGATTATGGGAGCTTTATTTGTTTACTCCTTAATGTTAATGGTTTAGGGTTTGTGATTGTGATAATTACATTTGATTGGTGACATGGTGTGAGTGAATTGGACTAGAAAGTGGAATATATTTGACAAAGAACCTTTTTAAGTGTTTTAGATCTACTTGAAAGCCATCTTAGAACTAGCTTAAGAAAAAATAGGCTGTTCTACTATATGTGTTTGAATATATTGAAGTACAATATAATTATTGTTATCACGTTTTATATGTTTTTAAGGTGTTAGGCTTTTTTCAGTTGTGTTGTGAATGTTAAATTAGATCTTGTGGTGATTTTGTCCCCAAGGGACATGGTGTGGTGGTAAGGTGTCTCTTTTTTATCCTAGAGGTGGAGGGTTCCAATCTTGCGAGGTGCGGGTATTGGTGGTTTATGAGAGTAGATGATGAGTAGGTTAGTTTGTCTTTCAAAAATAACTATCTTTTGGTGATTTTAATCATTTGGTAAATGCAGATTATGGGCAGAAGCCTTATATATCTGCTCCTTCAGTACCGTCTGCATATGGTGGTTATGGTGGAGGTTCAGGTAAAAAGATTGATATACCAAATGGAAGGGTAGGTGTGATCATTGGTAAAGGTGGAGAAACTATAAAGTATCTTCAGTTACAATCTGGAGCAAAGATTCAGGTTACCAGAGATATGGATCATGATCCTCAATCACTCACCAGAGCCGTCGAGCTTACAGGTACTTCAGAAGCTATCGCTAAAGCCGAGCAGCTGATTAAAGATGTCCTTGCTGAGGTATATAAATAGTCAAGTTTCTTCTCTACTATTTTATTTTTAACTTTTAAACTTATTCAGTTTTGTGACACAGGCTGAGTCTGGAGGTTCTGGAATTGTTTCTAGGAGGTTACCTGGTCAGCAAGGCGGGGCTGAACAATTTGTGATGCAAGTGCCAAACAACAAGGTTCTTTGTGCATGAAGCAGGTTCAAGTTTACTGCACACATTTGTTGTGCGTGTTCTATAACTTTTTGTTATTTTGTTTCTGCGTCTAGGTTGGTTTAATCATTGGTAAAGGTGGAGAGACCATAAAAAGTATGCAAGCTAGTTCTGGAGCTCGTATTCAGGTTGATCCAGATTCTTTATCAACTTTACTCCACTTTTATGGAGTTATTTTAATATCATGATCCTCGCCACATGTTTTTTCTGTTGATTATTAACGTCACAAGTAAAATGATTATAGCTAAAAAGATTGTGGTTATCATTAGGTGATACCTCTACACCTGCCCCCTGGTGATACATCAACGGAAAGGACTGTACAAATAGATGGATCCAGTGATCAGATTGAGGCTGCAAAACAGTTGGTCAATGAAGTAATCAGCGGCGAGGTATGCGTGTATATGTTAGGAGACCAAGCTCGTGCTTGGTTTCAGAAACCACATGCTGCATTTCACTTGCTTTTTAGTAGAGCCCTAGGGTTTATTCGTTTGTGATGTAGGAGTATCTTTATTCTTACTTGGATATATGATAGTATATGATATATGATTGTTTTGTTATGACAGTTACCTGAATCTGTTCGCTGCGTTTAATCGAAAACTGATCTTTTAATGAATATCTACATTCTTTATGTCAATTTAAGGTGGACATCAGATGTGTTATGTGAATCAGTTTGTTGCATTCTAACCGAAACTGATCTCTTAATAAACATCTAGAATTTTTTTTTGTCAGTTTAAGGTGGACATCAGATACTAAAAGGTTTTCACACTTCAAATTTCTGCCATTGTTGTTTTTCTTCTTATTGGTCATTTGGTCTGTTCTCTCCTAACTTTAAACAGGAACCCTTTATTATCCAACCAGATATAGATGTATTATCAACTATTTTATTGTTAAGGTTATTACATATCATAGTTTACAAACTATTTATTATTCATGATTGCCACCATCTGCTTCTTTTCCATATATTCCACTTGTATAGTCTGAGGTTGCAGATTCTTCTGTTGCTGTTTTTTCGGCCTGAACAGCTCAGCTGGCTGATTCGCCCTCTGCTAGAGTTGGAAGTATTTTTATGGCGGATTGGACGGTAACTGTGTGTGGGCACACACATCTTATAACTCCATATTGAATAGAAGATTTCTTTATATATTGGATTACGTCTGCAGGACTGTTGGAGCATTGGCAGTTCTTTATTAGATTGAGTACTACCAACTGATAATATTATTGCATTGAGGCTTAAAGCAAAATACATATAATTTTTTGGGTTATGAAAATGGATATATGATTTAGTGAGGCAGCTACAGAGGAGGTATTTGAGAATCATAAATTTTTTTAAAGCTTATGCGTCATACGAGGACTGTATGTATCTTTTATTAATATTGATATTAGGACTGTTTAATTGGTGGTGGGTAGTTCAAGTTTTGGTGAAGCAAACAAGAAACCGGTATGGTTTTAACCCTTTTTTGTATAAAAATTGGAAAGTTACTATTGCTATGGAGATTTGAGGTTAAGGGTATTTAATATCCGTCACACTGCTTGGAGCTAGTATTAACGTTATTTTATTCGAGTAGGATTACATTTATAGCTTTCTATTTACCTTACCGACTGCAGTCTGTAGTAGTGTTATGTTGAACTTTTATTATATTATGCTGATGCTTTGTTGGTAATTTAGCAACTGTCTAGGGTTTGTCATTTTATATATGTTGTTTGAGAAGATTGTATAGTTTTGCGTTTTGTTTTGTACCCATTCACTTCGAATAGGGAGAGCATGGGCTTCTGCTGGAGTATCCTTCTCGGTAAAACCACTCGACCTGTACGGTATGTAGGCACCTAAACCCGTCTTGATATAAAAGTACATAATTACTATTTTTTACTATTTTTTGTGCCATTTTTGATATATTTGTGCTACTTGTATTCAGGTTTCTTATATATGTAATTGTCTATATGCATGTCTGACAGTAATATGCATTATGCAATTAGATCATCACTACTGCATGCTTGTTTATTTTGTTGTTTCTATGTTTATTTGAAATTATAATACTTTGCAGAATCGTTTAAGAAATCCAATGGGCGTTGGCGGGTATTCACAACAAGGTTACCAAGCCCGTCCCCAGACAAATTGGGCCCCACCTGGTCAACAAATGCAACAACAGGGTTATGGTTATATGCAACCTGGAGGTTACCCCGGTCAACCCACTCAGTACACCCAACCACCATATGGTGGATATCCAGGTCAGCAAACAGCACAGGGAGGAGGTGGTGGTGGTGGTGGTGGTTATGACTATTACAACCAGCAACAAGCTCCACAAACCCAACCACCTGGTGGTCCAGATGGCTCAAGCTATGGTTATAGTCAGCAAGGTCAAACATATGGTCAAGATGGCTATGGAGGATATGGAGCTCCTCAGTCTGGTTATAGTCAGCAAGGTCAAACATATGATCAACAAGGTTATGCTAATCCAACATCTGGATATAATGTTTCTAGTGAAACTAGTGAAGGGAAAACTAGCTCATATGGAGCTCAGGGTGATTCAGCTAGTCAAGCTCCACCTCCGACTTCTGCACCTCAGTCTGGTTATGCTCAGCCCGCCTACGGGGCGGTACCACCAACATCTCAGCCGGGCTACGGGGCGGTACCACCATCTGGATATGGTGGTTATGGACCTCCTCCAACACAGAAACCACCTGTTACACCGACATACGGACAGCAGTCTCCACAAGGGGGCTATGCCCAACCAGCTCCTTATGGTGGTGGTTATGGTGCTGGCGGGTATGCTCAAGCATCATACGGACAGCAGCCACCGGCATATGGAAGCTCGTATGGCAGTGGCTATCCCCAACAGCCACCACCTGCGTATTCTGCTGATGGCGCAGCTCCCGCACCTCAAGCTAGTCAGCCTAGCGGTGGTGGTGCGGTTGCAAAAGCTTCACCTCAGAGTTGATGTTTATGAAGCAGGTAAGAGTAAGAGTAGAAGACAACTTTTGGTTTGTGCTGTTGCTTATGTTTGTGGCTATTTCAAAACCTTGTTATGATGGCTACTGTAGCATCAATGGACTTGGTACTGAGATAATCTTTCTATTTCTTTTTGTTAATTGAATATTTTTTTGCATGTTTCTTGTTAAGTACTGTTTACACATGTTTCAAATTGCAATTAAATTGGTGCATTTCGTATTTTTGTTGAATTTGTTTATTACTACTATTGTGTCATTAAAATGATGGATTCAGCTCATTTTCTATATTTTAAAATAACCAAGCTTTTGTTGGGTCTGCTTTTTTAAAACAGGCATGATTGATAAAGTTCTTTTAATATTTATACTAGGGTAAAACCCAGTGTATAACACAGGCTACATAAATGTAATTTTAAATCATAAAAAAGCTATCGTGTATTGTATGTATTGAATAAAATATAGGAATAATGGATTTTAATAATCTCAACTATTTATGGTTGGCCGTCAGCAGTCTTAATTTAAAAAATAACCACTGTCAGTCCCAACTATTGACATATTGGCCATCAATGGACACTGACCAACAGAACCCTAACGTTGTTAGTCTCCGGCCGTCGGAAAACCTTTTTTGCCAGAAAATGATTCCTGAAGATCCGATCTAAGGTTACAAAGAGGTTTGTGATGAAAATGTTGAGTTTTTCTGCAAAAAAGTTGTATTTTCCGGCCAAAATAAAGTTTTCAGCCAAAAAATGAGTTTTCCGGCGACTTCAATAATTGGGGCTTTTACTAGAAAAAAGTTACTAAAGGTCACTAATAAGGTTATAAAGAAGTTTGAGACGAAAATGTTAAGTTTTCCGGCCAAAAAGGAGTTTTCTGGCCAAATAACGTTTTTCTGGCAACCGGAGACTAACGGCATTAAGGTTCCGTTAGTCAGGGTCCATTAGAGGCCAATAAGTTAATTGTTAAGACTGTCAGTGGTTATTTTTTAAGTTGAGACTGTTGGCGGTTAACGACTAAAATATATTATCATATGTTAAAACATACAATGGTCAAGATTTATCTTTTAAAAATAAACTTTGTTGTACTATTTAGACAACGCTGCACCAAGATCCACTTATCTTCCTGAAATACATGTAAGTTGAAAAATCAACCAAAAGTTGAGCGAGTTCATGTGTTTTATGTATATGCGCATCAAATGAATCTCAGAAACATTTGAAAGTTTAGTTGTAAGTAGGTATGTAAAGCGTCTATGAACATGTTGATCATTAATGTTTTGTTGGACATTAATATATGTGACAACATAGGAGGTACTCAACCCGAGTAGACGAATTTTAGTGTCGATTCACCTCGACTGGGACACAACAACACTCTAAGTGGTCACCCATAGACCGTGAGTGGGGCTCGCCCGTACCCATTAGATCTAACCTTTGTTCCTTGGTCCTTAAAAGGATTAATGGCACCTCAGTTACAGCCTATGCTCACATGATCTAAGAGTTCATTCCTTAGCTAAATCATACCTAAGTTGACATGTATTTCCCCCCGAAAGTTGTAAACCGAAAACGTTAAAAGAAAAGAGGGACATGAACTCACAGGTTTGCGTCCGTAGTCGTGTACACTCAAAGTTGATGTCCGCGAGTCGTGTCACTACCTACACATGTGCTATGTTTTATTAGACACTTCGGTCGTGTAACGACTCTTAGTCTTAATTATTTATTAAGACTTGTTTTGGAATTTTGTATACTTTGAGTTACACTTTCGGTGTATGATGTATATATAATTTTTATAATTATATATAATTCCAAAATTAATATATTAGTTAAATTAAGGGGTAACTTTATAGAATAGTAACCAAGTTTTTAACATGTTTCACTAAAGTCACTCAATCTTATTTTGTCTCTCAAAAATCACTCAAGTTTGATTTATTGTTCTAATGTTATGCAATTTCCAGGTTACCAGGTTACCTTAATAATATAGCAGGTCATGTTTCTTTATTTAGTCTTTAAACTTGAATAAATAATTATATTTTATCTTTACCTTAAAATATAATACTAAAATTTATTATAATGAACCATTTCAAATAAAAAATTCTTCTTCCTCGTCTCTGATGAAGGCCATCTTCCACTAAATAAATTAAAGATGCAGTATCAAAAATGAATTCTGAATTTTAAATATTCATAAAATTCAATTAAAAAAGCACCATCGAGATCTCACTAATCTTCTAAAAGTCCATGCATATGATCCGAAACTCTTTCAAAATCATTACCTATGAATCGAACATACAAGATGATTGAAAAGTAGTTTAAAATATATTTTAATTTTATAAAATGCATCGAACATATAAACATTAACATAAACATAAGCATTTAAAAAAAATAAATCAATAAAAGAAAAAAGTGGTAACCTGGTGACCTGGTAATTACATAGTATTAGAACACTAAATTAAAGTTTAGTTACCCTAAAGAGACAAAAAAGTTTGGATGACTTAATTAAAACACTAGAGGAACTTGGTTACATTTCTATGACATTTTAATTACATTTTAACTTATATTATTGGCATGCGTTTATTCGGGGGTTTTGTTAAAAATAATATATGTTTTTAACTCATTTCGTCATATGGTTCTTACATACGCATGTTTGTAGATTCCATGACCAACATACCGTTCATTATCTATTATACATTTATACGTATTTCCAAGTATAGGTATACTTGTATTATGAATATGTTAAGAATGTCACTTTGTATTCTCATGCTTGTGCATAATAGTTGTACGAGGGTATTTTACCAAGTGTTGGTACGTATTTGTACGTATAGGAATACGTATTTTCTTGTATTTATTAAGTATTTCATACTTAACATATATATATTTTTTCCGGAATATTGTTTCCTCTAAAAATCAATATTCTTGTATTCTTAAAATATATATTTTAAGATAATTTTTATAGAGAAATATCTATATTTTGGCCTTGGTAAAATATGTATATATTCACATATATCTTAAAAATAATTTATTTTTAAGTTCAAGTTAGAAAAATATAATTTTAGTTTCCACTAAAATAATATATTTTTAAAGTGTTTATGAAAATATATACTTTCTTATACTCAAAATAATATATTTTCAAGTTGACAAAATATGATATATTTTCATAATAATTATAAAAATTCATACTTTGTCGTTTGTTCGGTTTAGAAAATACCATTTACCAAGCTCGTCATAATACGAACTAAATTTCCGGAATATTTATATAATTTGTCCAACGTGTCCATTGTCCGAATTGTCCAATATTTGTGTGCAAGCTATATGAGGGAGGTTCCCCCTAAAAATAAAAAAAGCTTTATTAAGACAGGGGTCAAAACAACGACCCCAAAACTCTTCTTTAAAAAAAAGTGAATCAAACAAAGTAAGTAGTAGGGGCTTCATAGCAACTTTCATTCTAAAGGAAAGCAGTGGGCTGGGATACTAGCAGGGAAGAGGAATTAAGTAATCGCTTTTCAAAGCTCTTTACCTAATTCGTGTAGCTACTAGTTGTAAAGGAAAGGGCAAGACCACCTTTCGTACATTTCTACTGGTCCAGACATTCGAATAGCGAACGAAAGACCAGGAGATTGGATCTAGAAAGCACTTCCAGCAGGGTTGACGGCTGTGTGGCCCTCATTCCTTCCTCTGACTCACCTCTTTCGGGCAATCCACTCATTCTTGTACCTGACACAAGTCTTTCTATAAATCTACTTGTTTCTGGGCTAAGAGAAGTACTTTTGTTTGTTGTCGTTGAATAATCTAAATAAGTACTTGTTTGCGAGAAAGTTTATGACATAACTTCTTGTTGTTGTATCCGGCTCGCTTATCGCTCTAACTACTACGAGTAACTAGCTAACATTCGTACTTGTTTCCTAGGCTTCAGATGTCTCATTATGGGAATGTGGATTGGCCCGGGATCTTTCTGTTCGAAGCTACCCATTGGCCGGTGAGGGGGCAGGCCACCCCTTAGTCAACTCCACTGAATAGCTGCCAAGGCCTGGAGGGCACGGTTAAACAGGTAAGCGAAGGCTCTCTCTCTCGCTCTGTGGTCTTGTGTGAACTCCTTTCCACCCATTATTGATCGAAACTCTTGAACTGTAAGAGAGACTTCATTTAGGAGCGATCTTTTAATCCAACTAG
The DNA here is from genome assembly GCF_002127325.2 of Helianthus annuus. NCBI lineage: Eukaryota > Viridiplantae > Streptophyta > Magnoliopsida > Asterales > Asteraceae > Helianthus > Helianthus annuus. The sequence continues at coordinate 28,510,782 of NC_035439.2, read as the reverse complement.
AAATATCATAAGAGAAGAAATAGAGCTTTAGAAGCATCTTTTCTTTATGCCCAACAACTCCCATGCCTTTCTTGGTCGGACCAAGCCAACTATTTCCGACAAGTCTTTCCTCATTTTTCGAGCAAGAAGCGGAACTACAAGAAAGAATCTCATTTTTATGAAGGAATACATTTTTTTTATTAACCACACACCGGTTATGAGAGTAGTAAAGGATTATTATGTAACGATTGAAAGAACTGTAACTGACAACGCAATAATTTTTTATTAACACCATTACCATAATAATTATTATTATTATAACCTGAGTGCTTTTGCTGAGATGCAGACTCGGACTCAGGCACCTAGCCCGCTTGAGCAATTTTCCATTCTCCCATTGATTCCTATGAATATAGGAAACTTGTATTTCTCATTCACAAATTCATCTTTGTTTATGCTGCTAACTCTCAGTTTGGTCCTACTTCTGATTCATTTTGTTACTAAAAAAAGGAGGAGGAAACTTAGTACCAAATGCTTGGCAATCCTTGGTAGAGCTTATTTATGAGTTCGTGCTGAACCTGGTAAACGAACAAATAGGGGGTCTTTCAGGAAATGTTAAATATATATATATATATATATATATATATATATATATATATATATATATATATATATATATATATATATATATATTCTTGTAAATTTTTGTAATTTTTCAATTGCAATTTTTGGTATCCTTTTGGTGTGGTATATTATTTTCCAAGTTCCTAATTTTTAGTATGACTAATACGAATACTATACACATATCACATAATTTGTGTGATTTCTAAATATATATTTTCCTAAATATATACTTAGTCATTTTTATTTTTGAAAATCAACCTCCATTACTTGAAATTTTTATACAAAAAATTATGGCAATTTTTATACTTAAAACCATGATTCAAGTTTACTTGTAAACACTTGTTAAAACATATTTTTCTAAGTGTTTAATTTCTACAAAAATTTTGCCATAGTTTCCTTTGAAAAATGGAGGTTTCCATGCTTTAAGCATATCATTTTCTTTTACAAAAATCATCAACAACAATACTACAACTTACCACATGCCATAAAATACATCTCTTCATGAAGTCATGAACTTGAAGTTTTATAAAAACTTGTAGTCTTTTAATATAGTGATTAACATGATCCATTAACACTAAAAACACGATTTTTTACTTCCTGAAAACCATTCTTGTACAAATTTCATCTTCACAACTTGTAAACTACTTTTGTAAAAATTGATCTTCTTGAACTTTCATGTCTTGAACACTTCAAGTGTTTCATTCTTACACATAAAACAAGTTCACTTTCTTTCAAAACTCAAAACCGTGTTCATCATAGGTAAACTTTGTTTTCTTGAACACTTTAATGTTTGAAATCCTTCATTTTTAAGATCTACAACTTGTAGGAACCGATTTCATCACAAAAACAAGTTTACTTTCCAAGTTCATCCTTCACATAATGTAAGCTCTACATGGATCTTTCAAGATCCAACATCTTACTTGCTAGATCATGTTTTAAATCATCATCTAGCAAGCACATATGTGGTGTTTAACACCATACGCACAAGAAATCATCAAACAAGTTCAACACATTTCATAAACAACTTATATTCTTATGATTTTTAGTTTGGTTCTTATGTCCATCTTCTTGTTTATGTAAGATATTTAGATTTTTAGTCATACATGACCTTTAACCACTAAAACAAGATGTAAAAATGTGTTCAAGATGCACTTACTACTAGCTCAAGGCTAGGGTAGAACAAGGAGATGAAAATGACGAAAAGATGGTGGATAAAAGCTCCTATGAGAGGTCCTTCAAGATCCAATGCTAGCTACCATCTTGTATCACCTTAATACACCTTAGATTAAGCTTTGTTTAACTTGAAATTGATTGAAAATGTTGGATGGGGATGGGGGTGGTTCTTGGCTGAAACAAGAGGGAGAGAAGGAGGTGAGTTGTGGTGTGTTGAATGTTGGATTATGATAATGAGAGTCTTAATGGTGAAGATAAGGAGTTTAACACAAAGGTTAATACTTTCCCTCCAAAGCTTTAACCATAGGATAACTAGGAAGCATCTTTGACCATATAAGAAATTGGTTAACAAGATTAAGGGTGTGTGGGTCCATGTGGACGATCAAGAAGGGGGGGGGGTGTTGGTTTTGTTAAAACTTGTGTTGTGTAAAAGTGTGTAGTAATTTAGGAGGTTTTAGTGTTTAATGATTCTTGACATAAACCATAGTGTTTTAGACCATAACTAGCTTCTTTGTCATAAAAATATTGCTAACTAGTTTATAGGATCCTTCTAGTTATGTTCGGATGATCATTTGGTTACCGGATCGCTTAAAAAGTTAATATTAGTAACTTGTATGCTATATTGTGTAACCATGAGATGTTAACGTTTTCAACACCTTTTAAGTTATTCTGAGCGTTCTGGCATTATTTCAGATTACTACATAAGCTGAAAAATGCTGAATTTCTGCTCTTGCTGAAATTTTCTGTTCCGTGCTAGTTTCTAGTGTTCACGTGTCACTCAGAACGCAGTTTTACAAACTCTTGTTTTCTCACGTTAAATTCTATTATATCATGGTTTCTGGGACTCAATCTGTGTTGTCACACCCCAACCGATGGCGGAAATATCGGGGCGCGGCACTGAGCGAAACAGATTGTCCAGGAGAAATCCATAACAACTAATATTACCGAATATTTAATGTTAAGTCCCATACCAAAACATATCCAGCAGAGAAAATTATTACAGACATATTATCTCTAAGACAACAAATTGTTTCGACAACTCAGATTTAAATATAATAAATTGTCTTTGTCACACCCTGACTTTTGCGGAAGCGTGACTACGGTGTGACTTTCTTAATATCATTGCATTCAACCATAACATCAACTATATGATAAAACCATAGGTTTGTCATCCATTAAATAAGTTTAAAACATAACAACGTCATTTTAAAACATAGACTTCAAATTCAAGTTTTACAAATCATACAAATTGTTTATGAGTTCATTAAAGACTCGTCAAAAGATATTGAATAACACCAAGGTTTGGAAAACGTGTCTCGTCCAGGAATAAGACACACTAACCAAACTCAAGACCGTGGATGACATCTTTATTCTTAACGCAACATAAAACTTCCAACGCCCGCCAGATCCACTTTACAATTTCCCTGAAATACATGTAGTTTGAAAAACATCAATAAAAGTTGAACGAGTTCATATGTTCGTTTGTGTGTATGTATAAACCTTTGAAACGTTGTAAGTATGTATGTAAGTCCCTGGTATGTAGCAATAAGGAAAAAGAGATAACCACTGGGTTGCAAAGCCAATGATATGTGTGAAGTGATGCAGGAAGACTCAAACCTAGCAGATTTTGCACCGGGCTCCCGGCTGTAAGACATAGTCACCACATGGTCCACTCAGCGGACGCAGAGGTGGGGCTTGCTACACCCAAATAGATCTATCACTCATGCCCCTCAGTGCTACATCGAGGATTGATGGTCTTAATCGCCCTACTCATTCACATGATCTAGTAGTAAAACCCTCCTTAAGCTAATCATACCATGTAATAAACGTTTGTAATAATTGTAACATGTATTTCACCCCCGAAGTATAAAACTGAAAACAGTTAAAAGAAAAGGGGGACATGAACTCACGGTATTGCGTCTTCAGTATCGTAACTCAAATCTCCTCAGCAAAAACACGACTACCTACAATGTTCTAACGTTTATTAGACGAACGGGTCGTGCCTTGCTTCTGTATTTATATCTTTGAGTTACGCTTCTTATGTTCCCCAATATTATTCCAAGTTATAATTTCTTGTTAAAATAAATTATTTTAACTTTAAATTATATTTCGTTTTGGAATAATTGTTTAAACAATATTTTCTAATAATGCTTCTCAAGTATGTATTTCCTTCCCAAGGATCGGGGTATCTCGCACATGTATTTTCGTATTTGTATTTGTATATCTTGCCAAGTAATGGCGTCGTATTTCGGTGTATTGTTCCAAATAAAAATATGTTAATATATTCCCAATATATATTTCCAAAACCATATATTTCAAGTCTCACTTAAATATATATAAACTTATTTGTTCAATCATGTATTGTCCCAGAAAATATATATTTTCTCCAAAAATTATATATCTTCTAAATATACTAGGAAAAAATATTTTTATCTCCCAAAAATAATATATTTTCTCGTTGTCCAAAAAAAATATGATATACTTGGTAATATTTACAAAATCATATTTTCACTTCTTTCATTTCCAAAATAATATTTACCAAAAATATAGCGTAATGGTATATCCCGGAATATTCCATAAGTTATGTTTTTGTGTTCGGTTTCACAATATTATATGTGTAACTTAAATATTTATTCCTTGTGATTTTTGGTATTATTTTGGAGTTGTAAATGTCATGGTAATTTGTAAGTTATATTATTTTACCCTAAAATAATATAACTATTCCATATAGTAGACAAATATTCACACAAGTGTCTTAATATATATTCTAAATATATATTTACTCACTTTATTTACAAAAATCAACCTCCGTTACTTTGTATTTTGTTACAAAAATTATGGCGAGGTGTTGGTCCCTCGGTTAGGATCTCCTTCTTCGGAAACTTAGTTGAATAGGATATGATTAATGCGCGGAATTCATTGAATCACACAACAGATATACGATAACAAATTCAACTCTGAATTACTGTCTGATCTTCTATTGATTGAATATGAAAGTGTACAAGCTCCTTAGAGAGTTCAGACGGACATGAGTTTGCCAGAGAGTGAAAGTATCAAAAGTTACAAATGAGCTGATCGAACAGCTATTTATAGGCACAGTCAGGATAGAGTGAGTGCTGGCCGATCGGCTGGGCTGGCCGATCGGCTGACATTGCTGACCGATCGAACAGCCTGTTCGATCGATTGGGCTGTCCGATCGGCTGGGCTAGCCGATCGGCTGGCATCGTCAACATACGTCGGCACTAAACAAAAACGCGCCATATCCTGACTTGCTTTACAAACATACATACAAACATAAACTATTCACAAACATACAAAACATGACTACATGCTGACGGAAGCTACAGACGTTATTGTACTAACAGACTCCCCCTCGGATGTAGCTGTAGTTCCTTCCAATAGTCTTCAGTTCTTCCTGTTCCTCCTTCTCTCTTTGGCCTTTTGCCTCCTCTTTTCTTCTCTTTCTTCTAACATCTTTCGTCTCTTGTGTCTACTTTCTGTCATCCACCATTTCCTGTACTCTGGTCACCATCACGCTTTCGATCCCATTTTGGAATTTTGTTTTCTTCAGATTCAATTGACGTCTGATCTGTTGGTGGCACATACCCCATTCTTCTTCTACCCAACTCAGCAGCTCTCTTTGCTATCTCTTTAGATCTTTGGCTTCGCTTGTATCTTTTCAAGAACTCATCAATCTCTATGTTTCTCCATTTGCTCTTTCAATATCTACCAGAATTGATGTCTTGAGCAAAGAAAACATCCACAATTGATTGATACTGCATTGCTTGAGCTTTGTTTCTCTTCTCATAAACGATCTTGTTAAGAAATAAGCAATCAATGTCTTTCTTCGAGCAATTAACAAGCCACATTGGATCCAGTATACTGATTCTTCTAGATTCTCCGGTGGACTTGTCAAAAAGAGATATCACTACTTCAGCCGTTGTTTCATTGTAAAACCATCCTTGAAATATATCATGAAAATCTTGCTCGATGGTTCTAAGAGGCATGTTCTTCAGACACTTTGGTAGCTTTACATCCAGAGTTATATCTTTTTCTCCATTTTCCAAAATTTTGACAATCTGCTTTGGATACTGTGGCTTCCAATCAGGATAACCATTCTTTGCTTGCAATTTGATGTAGTTCCACAGATCTTGATCATGTTGACGAACTTCAGGACCATAGTAGAACTGTTTGATATTCTTTGTCTTTACCAACTCATCCACATCCCACCACGGTAGAGAAGCAATATCAAATAAGAACTCAAAGTATTGAACTCCTTCTTCTCTCCTGATGGCATACACTTTCAGATCTTCAAGGTATCCCCAAGATAAAATATCTCCCCATGATAGATTTTTGCTGTGAGTGAAGTACTGAAGGGCTCTGAGAGTCTTCCTTTCTTTAGGCATGTTCTTGAACCATTTCTTTCTTTCTTCTACAAGAATCTCTCTCGGAACAGTTTCAGGAACACCTTCAGTGGAGATCTTCTCAACAATCTTTCTTTTAATCTCGTCTTCATTTCTGTCTTTGAACATCTCAGCAAATGAAGGAAACGTCTCATCAACCCCAGCATAATGAAAATCAATTTCATCTTCAGATGAGATGAATCTGAAGCGTCTTCAACAATCACATCATCATAATGATCTGCTTCAAATGCATATCTAGGCTCGAAATCTTTAGCTGGTGACTGAGGAATTTCATCCTCAATATCAAACTTGAACTTTCCTTCTTCTAACCCCAATTCCTCTAACATTTCGGCTCTGGTTCTTCTAACCTCAACCTCACCTTCTTGTGGAACATTTAAGTAAATGACAGTTGGGTTTGAGAGAAGTACCTGATCAACATGTTTTTTTCCAGATGATGATGCTTCATTTTGTACATCATCCTCTTGCTCATTAATCTCATCATTCAATAGCTCTTCAATTCTTTCTTGAACAACTGGATCTTTGACTAACAACCCAGAAGCACCTTGATCATTGTCATCATCACCTTTATCATCTTTATCATTGCTATCATCAGGCTTATCATCCGTTTGATCATCACCATTATCTTCATCTTCCTCTTCTTCATCTTCTCCAAATAACTCTACATCGGAGTCATCCTCAACAACTTCTCCACGAGCTTTCTTTGCCTTTCTACGCCTTTCTTTAACTTTCATCTCACGAGCAACTTCTTGAACGTTGTAAGGCACTGGATAGGCATCACCAACAAGAACAAATTGCTGTGTCTTCCATTCTAGAAGCAATACTTCTCTTGCCTTTCTCTTTCTTTGAATAACATCAACCCTTCGAAGAATATTATCAATATCAACAGGCTCAGAGGACTCACCAACAATCATGAAGTCTGGTTCCTGAACTTCTTCAGCTTCAACCATTTCTTGATCATCTTCAACTATTTCTTATTCTTGAACTTCTACAACTTCAACCATTTCAATATCTTGTTGTGATGAAGAACCACAAAAATCAGGTTGACTTGATGATCCACCAGTTTCTTGAGTATCATCAATCACACCTTTGTTCTTTTGGGTGGCTTCTTCAGCTAAGCGTCTTTCGCGTTCTAACCTTCTCTCCTCAGCTCCTTTCACTTCTATCTCATTAAATGCAACATGAACATCCATCTTCAAATGACTTTCCATGACAGAGTATAACATATGAAGTTGTTCATCTTTCACCACCTTATCTGCCTTCATGGCTTCCATCTCTAGCTTCATTGCCTTTATTTCATTTGATGAAGCTTCACTCATTTCACTGAGAAGCTGATTGAGTGTTTGATTCACATCTTCTAAGTTCTTTATCTTAACATTCAAAGAAGAGATCTCTGCCGTCAACAATTCAAACAACATAGAATTATCATGAGCTTCATCCCTCATTTTGTTCATTGTTTCTTCTTGCTCTATCAATGCCTCTCTAACTTGATCATGAGCTTTCATCAATCGATCAACTTGTTTCTTCAGAATATCACGCTCCAATTCTGTTTTAGCTTTTTCTTTTTCCAGCTTGTTGACCTTTTGTACCAATTCTTTAACTGCTTGATCGTTGAACATGTCGTAATCTTCTTCTGGAATATCTTCTGTGTAAATTCATGTTGCTTCTGGAAATCCTTCAAACATGTAATCAAACTTTTCTTTCTGTTGAGATGATTCTGGTTTGTCTTGTGGAGGAGGACGTGGACTAGCAACTTTGAACCCAGTGACTTCTACATAATCATCACCACCTATTTCTTTTTCAGCTACTGGTTCTTTTATAGATTGCTCCTCAGGTTCTCTTGGTACCTCAACACTTTGTTCTTTTGATTTCTGAACATGCTTTTCTGTCTTTCCTCCCTTTTCTTTTGATGGTTCAGCACCAGCTTTCTTTGCTCTAACATTTCTTGGAATGATTCCAGCCTGAACTGCTTTACGCTTCTTTCTTTGTTTCTTTGACTTTTCAGGATCATAAGGTGAATCTTCTTTATCTGATCCTTTCTTTTTCTTTAAAGGCTTCTTCTTCAGCTGAGCTCTCCCTCTTCCAAGAGTTGCTGGATCTAATTCAGATTCAGATTGAGTTGCTTCAGAATCATCCTCACTTGAACTTCCCTGAGCTTCAATCTCTGATTCGACTCTTGTAACCTTCTCAACATGAGCACTCGATCCTTGAGCTTGTTGTGCTGCTGCTTCCTCATTCTTTTTCAGATAACTTCCAAAAGTTTGATTTAGAAGATCTACTCCTTGTTCAATGACCACCGATGGCTCTAAGATAGTTTCATCAATCAATCTCTGCTGTGGCTCCCCAGAAGACCCTACAAATACAAACATTAACAGAGATGTTAGAAACATTTAATAAACATAAATTCTAACTGTCTTAAGGCTCCCCCTTTCACTATACCCTTATCTCCATCCTTCGGAATGGTAACTGCAGGGGATGACTTAGGTGTTCTCTTTCTTTTTCCATCTCTCACACACCACCATCTAGTCTTCTTCTCAGCCATCTCGTTCATCTTTTCATTTTCATTGTCTGAGTCACTGTTATCATGCCTCCACTTTTCATTCTCAGGAGCAACATAATCTTTATCTTTGATTCTGCATATCATTTGCTTTGTTTTTGCATCCTTTTCCTTGGTGATTCTTCCAGTTGTAATATAGTTTACACTGCTCAGCTCCATGACATCATCATTGTCCTTTGGAAGATCCTTGATCTTATCATTGATTATCATCATGATGAATCTAGGGTACATGATGTATCTGTCTGCTTCATTTTTGCAATTTTCTTTCATGTAATCAAATATCACTTGAGAAATATTATACTTTCTATTCAATACCAGGCTAGTAATGAAGTTCATGATGTAATCCGGTACTTCATCATATGCTCCTTTTCTGTGTGACATTGAATGCACCATGCAATGCATCAAGTACTGGTAAGCCTTTGAGTAATTCCTTTTAAGCATTTTTCCATTTATATGCCCAGTGAATCCCATTCTACACCACAACCCTTTGACAAGACGTTCTGACATGATTGTTGGATCTTCATCAGAATCCTGTAAATCAAGAACTCTCCTAACATCTCCAACACCAAACTCAAACTCAACATCTATGTCCTTTCCAGCTTGGTCCTTCTTTCTCAACACTGCGTGTATCATTTTGTCTGATTCATCAAATCTTGTTGTATCCCAGAAAGCTCTAACATGTGACTCATAAACTGCAGTTCTATTTAATAAAGCTTTTGCAACTCTGCTTTCTCTCAAGAATTTTGCCATCTTTTCTACCACCGTACCATTCGTGGTGTCAGCATCAATTACGCAATGTACATTATGACCTTTGTCTGTATCCTTTCCTCTTCCCTGTAAGTATATACATTATTAATCATTTGTACAAATATAAAGGCATAAGGATGAAAAATGAAATTTTTGAAAATTTTTCTAACAATGAGATTCTCTATGTGATAGTACTAGAGAATTGACTAGCCTGTTTGATCGAAGAGCATTGCTGTTCGATCGGTTAGTATATGTAGTGAGACAGTGACTGTTCGAACAGTTAGTAGATGCAGTTCTAGCAGGTGCTGTTCGATCGGCTAGCAGATGCTATTCGATCGGCTAGCATCTATGACAATGGTGTTTTCACAAATGATGTCCGATCGGCTAGCAGATGCTTTTCGATCGGTTAGTATGTCTATGCACAGAAATCTATGTAAAGAAGAGAATGTTGTCCGATCGGTTTGCAATGTTGTTCGATCGGCTAGCAATGCTGTTCGATCGGCTAGCAATGCTGTTCGATTGACTAGCACTTTGTTCAGAAAATAGGATATGATAATATGTTGTTCGATCGACTAGCAATGTTGTTCGATCGGCTAGCAATGTTGTTCGATCGGTTAACAATGCTGTTCGATCGACTAGCATACATCTGAACATTCTAACACAAAGACTTCATAGCATTTGTTGGCACAATTGTCAAGGCATGAACTACCCTATTCAATAACACAAGCACAACACTTTATGATTGCTGTCCGATCGGCTGGTCTAGCCGATCGGCTAGCATCTTCATTCAAGAACAGACATAAACACCAACAGAAGATTCAAAATTTTTATGCTAATTATCACAAATTGAGCACAGATCCATGTTCCTAATGATGTCGCGATCAAAACCCGATGTTCATTCTTATCTAACTCGTCCTAAAGAGTGTCTAATTTAACATAAAGCTCTCCGACTACCTAACACACAAATTCCTAGATCTATCAAGATTAAGCAAGATTTAACACAAATTGAACCGGTAAACTTGTAGATCTAATCATTCCGAACAAAACCCTATGCTTAAAATTCATCACAACTTCCTAAATCTTCTTAAATCTATGATTAAAGAACCGACAGTGAAGAACACGAAGAACATGTTGAAATTTGATCAGATTTGGATGTGAAATCATACCGTTGCCATTGAGAATGATGAGCAAACCAACAATCCAATGTAATAATGCAAAGAGAATCAAGAATCAGTGAAAAGTTTTGAGAGAATAAGTTAGTTCGATCGAACTGTGTAACCGTTTGACTGTCCCTTGACCACCTATTTATAGGTGTCCTTGAAACGGCTTGGCTGTTCGATCGGCTAGCAATGTTGGCCGATCGGCTAGCCTGTTCAAACCAAGTAACCTTTTGACTTTCAAATAGTTTGACTTTTTGACCTCTTGACTTTATCAATGTTTAAGAAATCCACTTAAATATCTAGGTTCAAATTAATGACCCTAGGTACTTAATTTGCCTACCAAGTTCAACTTAATGACCTTGGTTGATCCGAGACAAAACATACTGATATTTTGATCAAATTTTTTTTCTGAAAATTTACAAGTTTCAAATTAATGAACTTGCATGAACTTTTCATTTTCTCTGTTTTTATCAAGATTAGCTCCCAACTCATTTTCCAGTTCAGAACAACTTCCTGCATCTGCATCAGACTGCGAATCTGAAGCTCAACTCTCTGCTTTGGTTTGTCAAAAAAAATAAAGCAGAAAAAGAAATTTTTTTTTGGATTTTCAAATGCACACACTAAACTAGAAATGAATGATCAGAAACTAAAGTACAGAATGTAAAGAGAGTAAACTATTTACAAACACATTTTTGGTGAGCGTGTTAGGGAATCATATCAGCTGCCAACAAGTTACAAGTACCGTTAAGCTTAATTCATACTCATAATTAAATAATTTACATAGATTGTCGATATACTGGTCCACTTTAAATTTTCACACAAATTTCAATTTATTCAGGATACGATTTAGATGTCTTAGGAACTTAACTCATTCATGTGTCCCACCTCTTGAATATACTCCCGTATCCAGATCCCAATATTCAGTCTTACAGGTGAGTATACCACAGATGATATCTGTAGCAGTTTAAATGCGAGGGCCGTGAGAGCTCAGGCCGATACTTCCGTATACGTAAAGAGATGACGGCTTCGACTTTTCGATGTGTCCCCTTTAGAGGATCTTTTTGTTTCAACAGCACACGATTAGCATTTTGCAATGTTTCATCGTTTTTTATGCTGAGGGTGGTGCTATATTTCAAGCAATGCGAAAAGTATTATTCGGGGACTAGGTCAGAACTCCATTCAGCAGAAGTCCCGGAATAATACCCCAGATATCACTGAGTATAAAGACCTAGTATTTCAGAATAAGGGACCTTTAAAACGAGATTTCAGGGGTTACCTATATATCCAAGTAGTGTTCCCCCCGAAATAAGTTTCGTTTTGAAATTTTAGGTTTATATCCCGAACAAATCTACTAAATGTGTAAAAACCTATCAACACATCATCAGTGAGACTGTTTAATCCTTTTAAATCTTTACAAATCTTTAGCATACCGTAACTGTCTAGCTGATGTACTATCATTTTCCCTTTTTACACAAGCTCTTTTTCATTTTTTATTGTTTTTGGATTTTGAAATTTTCTCATGTTTTGGGTTTTTCAATTTTTTTTTATTGTTTTTGGATTTTCTGAAAGTATATACACATATACCTATCTCCCCCTAAAGACCAAAACAGGTAAAAGATCGACAAACCATTGCAGATTGTTTTTCAACATCATCTACAGTGGTATCCTCATCAACGCCAATGATTCCATCCGACATCGATAAAAGCATCATACCATTCAGTTTTAAAAGATATTTAAAATGTGTTTTATCAAATGCTTTGGTATGTAAATCAGCCTTTTGCTCGTCAGTGTGAATTTTCTCAATTCGTATCAACTTTTTCTCGAAACAATCGCGAATAAAGTGATGACGAATTTCTATATGTTTAGTTTTAGCATGATGGACTGGATTCTTTGTTATATTAATTGCGGCCTCATTATCAACAAAAAGAGGTGTGTTAAGAAACTAAAAACCGTAGTCGCGCATCTGTTGCTGTATCCACAGGATCTGAGAGCAGCAACTGCTGGCAGACACGTACTCCGCTTCACATGTGGATAGCGCCACAGATGTTTGTTTCTTACACTTCCAGGTAACCAAGCGAGGTCCAAAGAACTGGCATCCTACAGTTGTTGATTTTGCATTGACTTTGCAGCATCCGAAATCCGAGTCAGAATACCCTTCAAGCATAAAGTCGCCTTTTCTAGGATACCACAACCCCAACGATGGAGTTCCCTTCAGGTAGCGTAATATCCTCTTCACTATGATCATGTGCGAAGCTCTAGGGTTAGATTGAAATCTTGCTGCGAGGCACGTTGGATACATAATGTCGGGTCTTGAAGCAGTTAAGTACATCAAAGAACCGATCATGGAACAATAAAGTGTTTCATCTGCCCTGTCTCCGGTGAGATCTGGGTGAATCCCATGATTTGTTGCCAATGGGGTTGCAGAAGGAGTAGAAGTTGACATCCCGAATTTTTCTAGAATATCATGAACGTACTTTGTCTAGTGAATGAAAATTCCCTCAGGTAGTTGATCAACTTGGAGTCCCAAGAAGAACTTCATTTCCCCCATCGATGACATTTCGAATTTTTGCTTCATAACTTGTTCAAAATCTTTGCACAAGTTCTCATTCGTTGACCCAAAGATTATGTCATCCACATAAATTTGAACTATCAAAAGATGTCCGTCGACCTCTTTAGTGAAGAGAGTGGCATCCACTTTTCCACGAATGAACCTGTTGGCTAGAAGGTGTTGAGACAAAGTCTCGTACCAAGCTCTCGGGGCCTGGTGTAAGCCATACAGTGCTTTGTCCAGCAAATAAACCTTGTTCTTGTGGAATGGATCGGTAAAGCCCGGTGGCTGTCCGACATATACCTCCTCTTTGACCTTCCCATAAAGAAACGCCGATTTCACATCTAGTTGATATACTTTGAATTTCTTCCAAGATGCAAATGCCAGGAAAATTCTGATTGCTTCTAGTCGTGCCACAGGAGCATACACTTCAGTAAAATCGATTCCCTCCTGTTGACTAAAGCCCTAAACAACGAGTCGAGCTTTTTTTTCGCACAACAACTCTTCTGTCGTCTCTCTTACACTTGAACACCCATTTGGTGTTGATTTTCCTTTGACCATCAGGCAGATCCACCAGTTTCCAGAAACCCAATTTTTCAAACTGGTTCAACTCTTCTTGCATCGCGTTGACCCAAGAATCTTCAGTAAGCGCCTCTTTGTAAGTTCGAGGTTCGATCTGCGAAATAAAACAACTCAATGAAAATTCAGTTTGTAAAGGTGCTACTATAGAATAAAAACTTGTAAGCCCTTGGTCAATTTGATGTCTGGTGCGAATGCCTGATTGCAGCTCTCCAATGATCAGCTCCTCTGGATGGTATGAAAGAGTTCTTGGCATTACTTCACTCGGAACATCTACATCGCCTTCCAGATTAGTAACATTTTGGTTTGCACCTTGTTCACTGATGGGATTGCTTGATCTAAAATCTAGATCTGCTCCCCCTTAGACTCTGAATCACTATGATCAAATGTTGGACCGATATCAGGTGATAATTCTTCATTTGTTGCCGTCTGATTATTGGGAGTTTGTTCTGAAGAAGTTTGTGGAATATCATCATTTTCTCCAGCATTACTAGGCCCTGTTTCATCGTCATTTGAAGTTTGCTGTGATCGCCTAGAATACTTAGCTGGAAATCTTTCTTCTGATGAATTATAATCTCTAAGAATATCTAATTCGTCAAAGAAATCTTCTTCCTTTTCAGGTTCTTCCATCACATCAAACGAATCCCACAAAGTGTTGTAATGATAACGCCATGAATCTCCAGGGTTCTGTGGCGGCATCATATGACCTTGACATTCAACATTTGCAGCTTCAATAATCCGCTTCTCACCCAGATCTCAGTAAGCATAGTTCGTGCCGTTTCGATTAGTGTCCTGTTTTTGCGTTCTGCAACTCCATTCTGCTGCGGGGTGTACGGAGCACTAAACTCATGCAATATACCTCGTTCTTCACAAAATTCTTCCATCTTGTTGTTCTTGAATTCAGTACCATTATCACTTCGAATTCTTCTGATACGCCTCTGGTACAGATTCTCAATCTTTTTGAACAACGCCATCAAACTGTCAAACGTTTCATCCTTCGACTTCAGGAAAGATACCCACGAAAATCTGGAATAATCATCAGTAACGACCAAACAGTAGTAATCTCCTGTAATGCTTTTGACATTCACAGGACTGAACAAATCCATGTGAAGTCTCTCCAAAGGTCTTGAAACTGAATTGACTTGCTTTTTGGGGTGTGACTATTTCTTTTGTTTGCCTTTAATACAGCTAATTCGCTCCCCTTCCAGATGAAAACCTTTGATGTGAACTCCTGTAACCAAATCATTGTGCACCAAGTGATTCAGTTTTCTTAGATGAATATGCCCCATCTTGCGGTGCCACAATCTTGATTCTTTCTCAGTTGCTCTCGACACAAAACAATGAGCCTGACCCATGGTTGTCGTTGCTATACTCATATCCAACACGTACAGATCATTTACTCTTGGTGCCCTCATGATGATCCATTCCTCAGGGACAACAAATCCTGGTTTCAAAATCAAGCATTCTTTGTCAGTGAAGTGAGTGGTATACATTCTGTCACAAATCTGCGAGATACTCAGCAGATTATTCTCCAGCTCAGCAATGTAGTTAACTCTTTCAAACGTCACAATCCCATTGGATAACGTTCCTTCACCAATAATCCTACCACCTTGATTACCCGCGAATCCAACATAACCTCCATTGATATTCTTCACATCGTACAGCAGCGTTGTCTTTCCTGTCATGTGCCGAGAAGCTCCACTATCCATAATCCAACGTGAAACGGATCTAGGAAGCCCCTGCACATTTCAAAAATATTTAATTAGATTTTGATGCTACCCAAGCCTCCTTTGACTCGGGTAACTTGACATTGATGCGAGTTGTTTTTGTGTAGAGCGGTGGAAAATTTTTGTCATTTATCTTCAAACTTTCCTCAGACCCAATCTCAACCTCTTTGTATAAAGGAGCATCTTTTTTCGGAGGTTGACCAGATGATTGGTCTTTCTTCACCACATACTTCTTTAGAGAAGTCGATTTTTGTTTCTGAAGTTTCTCAAACAAATCCAAAGGTACATACATCTTCTTGGTCGAAGATGATGATTTTTCAGTCTCAGAAGCCTTTGGTTTTGGTGAACTTGCTTTCTGCTCAACACCTTTTGGCTTCCAAGTTTGCTGAGATGAGGCAACTCTTTTGTAAAATCTGTCATTTTTAGTTACCCCATTTTTAGCAGGTTCAGTTTTGACTTTAATGTTTTCATTTTTCAGAACATTTTTCTCAACAAACATTGGTGATTTCCCTTTCACATCATCTTTCCTTTTCTGAATCTCAACAACTTCAGTCTTAGGCTTCAAATTGGTACACTTTCGTGCAATGTGTCCAACTTGGTTGCATGTGAAGCATGTTCGGGTGTTAACTACCCTACTTTTACCTTCAGACTGAGATTGTGAGGTCTTCTCCTCAAAGAACTCTTTGTTTGATTTTGAAAAGATTTCAGGTTCTTCATCAGAAAGTGAACTCGAACTCGAACTTTTCACAAATACTTTCTTCTCAACAAATCATTTGTTTTGAACATTCTTTCTTGGTTAATTCTTACCCCCCTGATAACCATTCGACCATCTGTTTTGATTTTTGTTATGAAAATGCAAAGGTACAACAGGTTTTGTATAGTAAGATTTATCTTTTTCAAAGTACATTTTCCTCTTTGTCTGGTTCAAGCTTTTCACCTCAGACAGATTAATTTCTGTCAATTTGAACACATTTGTCAATTTATCAACATTTACATTCTCCAGTGGAAACTTGGAATCCGAATACAACTTATCCGATCCCAACATCTTGTACATGACAAGATTAGGTTCGTCATTTAAGTTGTTTTTGGTTTTGAGTTTCGGAATGTAATTATTCAAGAAATACTCATCATCTTCATTTGAATCAGACTCCAAAACACTTTCAGCCATACTTTTAACAATATCAGTCTGAACACTATCATCAGATGATGATGACGAAAATGTGATATCAATTGACTCTGGAAGTTTTATTTCATTTAAATCTTCTTCACCATTAACCAGCCCGGACTTTTTCTTGAATAGTTGTTTAAAACTGGTGGTGGAACTTGATGATATTCCACCCCTGTTCCATCCGAAAATACATCTTCGCCTGCTTTGTTTTTCCCGATGGGTTTGGGAATAATGTGCTGCAAAACAAAGCTTGCGGAGTTGTAGCTGGTTAACTTCAATTGGATGCGTTCATTTTCAATTTTTGCTTATTGGAACTGAAGCTTCAATCTAGCAATTGCATCCAATTGTTGATTAATTAATTCTTCTTTCACCCTAAGAACTCCCGCAGTTGAAGATTTTCTTTTGTTGTTTTACCATTTCATTCATCAGAATCTTTAACCGTTCGTTTAAGCTTCTCAAAATTTTCGGTGATGTGACGATTTTCATGAATTAGTTTTTCATTTTCTTTCCTAGTTCTTTCTATGTCACTTTTATAACTTTCAATTTTTTCAGTTAACTCTTTTGCTCGATCGTTGGAAGCTTTCAACATTTTATCCCGGTTTAAGATCTAATCTTCAACCTCTCTGACTCTTTTTGTCAGATCTTCAACCTTTTTGTTGTTAAGGTAAGCAATAGTACTACAATCTTTGCAGTTTTTCATGCAATTCTTGCAGTCACTTTCAATTTTAACTTTCTTACCTGACACTTGGTTTGTATCAATCTGACTGACCTGGCTTTTTGACTCAGTTCCAGAACTAGAAACTACCTGCAGTTCCTTTGCAGCAAGAACTTTGTCAGCCATCTTCATCAGATTTTCAGCTGTGAGCTCCTGTGATGTATCTATCAACCTATTATCAATCTTCTTTGTCTGCTGCTTCTTTTCTGCCATCTTCACTTTATCTTCTTTCTCTTCCAGTTTCTCTTCACCGCCTCCCCACCATTCTTTCTGTCTGGCTTCTTCTTCTTCTTCAGCGAATTGCTGAATAAGTGCATCAACACTAATGGAATCAGGATTAACTGCGATATTTCCTTGTGGATCAAGGTAGCATTCTCTGTCTGCATTCCATCTTTTTGCCCTTTTGGCTTCTTTGTAAGTGTTGTAGATTCTGCTCATTCTTGTTTGGGCTTTTATTCTTCTGTTCACAAACTTTTCTTCCTCCGTTCTGTTGTCTTTAAACGGAACAATCTTTGTTGCTGCAAACGCATAACCAACTGCGTCTTCCTCAGGCAATAGCTCATTCCAGTCATATCCTTCATCGTCATGAATGACTGCAAGAGCTCTAGACTTCTCTTTGTCTTCAATCTGCTTCAACCTGGGAGGTTCCGACTTATTTTGATGATAGATTGCTTTCTTGTAGTAATCTTCTCGGAATGGATTAGCAGAATCATCAGCATAATCATTTCTGCACTCCCGTTTAAAGTGACCTTTCTGTTTACATTTGAAACATGTCACCTTTGATTTGTCAAAACCCAATTTGGTAGAAGGTCCACCAATAGACTTCCTTCCCGTTATCTCCATGAACCGTTGAGCTGTTCTTACAGCACTGGCCATGCACCTTATATCGATCAGTTCCATCTCCTCCGGATCGATTTGATCATAATCTTCTTTCGTAAGGTTGGTGTTACCTATCTTCCCAACCACAAGACTCTCATATGATTCAAGCACTGAAGCTAAGAAGACCATCTGTTGCTTTGCTGACTCCTCACTGAAATTTTGACCATTTTTCAAATCCACAGCGATGTTGCATTGAACTACATTCTTTGGTGTTGAATGCTGTTGACTTGAAGTACTAGAATATGACCTTGACTTGAAGCATTTTATGACATTCCTCCATGAAAACCACTGTTTAAGCTTTCTTGATTTGTTGGTTGTGAGCTTTCTGCTGTGAAGGCTGTTTTGGGAGACATGGTTTTTGGAATCATGCTCTTTGGATAATACAATTCCACATTTTGCTGATACAAAGAGTGATTGACTTTATTTGTTTTCTTTATCTCCAGCTCATGACTTTCTAGTCTTTCAATCAGCAAATCAACCGTTAGCTCTTCTGACTTGATTGTATTCTTGATCATCAATGCAAAGTATTGCCAGTCCATATCATCTGGCAAAGAGTCAAACAGCTTGTCAACTAGCTCTTCTTGAGAATATACGACTCCATGTCTTGCCAACTCCAGCTTTAGATGCCCAAATCGCTCAATCATTTTAGAAACAGACTCATTTTTTAGACATCCGAACAAATCAAACTCTTTTCTCAGTAATTTCTTTTTGTTTTTGATTATTTCAGCAGTACCAACACATTTAGTTTTTAATTTTTCCCAAAGATCTTTTGCGTTTGTGTATTCAATCAATGAGATTATGTCTTCTCTCACTGACTGATGTATCAATGCTATGCACTTCTGCTCAGCCACAAAATTTTCTATGTCTTCACTTTCTGTCAAATTTTCAAAGTCTACTCTTCCATTGTTGAAACCGTTCTTTAAGCTCTTCCAGCTTGGGTACGCGAAAGCCTTCAACCATTCATCAAATCTTTTGGCCCACCTGTTATACTCTTCGATCGCCATCAGCTTTGGTGGTTTGTTATATGTTCCATACGCACTTTCTACGCTTAAGGCATCGGACAAAGTCTTCTTTGTACTTGGAGAATTTTCATTCGTTCGGTTTGATGTATCATCTCCAGAATTTCCAGCGAATGCATACATGTCACTAAAAGGATTCATGAATTCATCCATTTTTAAGTACCTGAAACACTTTATCAAACACTTAGAAAAATTTTTGTGATTTTCAAAAATCTAACACAAATGCACTTGGATCGAATGACTTGTTCGATCGAACGGTATACACTCAATCGGTTAGCTTGTTCGTTCGATTGGCTTGTTCGATCGAACAACCTGTTTGATTGGATGTCAAATGAATGTAACAACAATTAATTACTGTCCGATCAGTCGGCTTGTCCGATCGGCTAGCAATATGACGTCAGCAAAAAAATATCAAATATCAACAATGCTGTCCGATCGATTAGCTTGTTCGATCGGCTAACACTGATGATGTCAGCAACACTTTCTGAATGCAATCTAACTGAAATTGTCCGAACGGTTATACAAACAAGTTGATGATGTCAGCAAGTCTAAGAATAGCTAGGTCGTCCGAACGGCTGACATCAGCAAACAAGAACAGTTTTTCATAGTTTTTAATGAATTTGAACAAGTTTTTGGACGAATTTTGTTATGAAAACTTGAAGGATTATACTTCTGATGATTGCGAATCGATCTATAGCAAATTTATCAAATTTTAACCGTAAAATCACTCTCAATTTTAAGTTTTTCCGATTTTATGGTGACAAAATGAAAAGTAAGACTAGATCTGAGTATAAAGTAGAAGAATCTGTGACAACTCGAGTTTCCAAGATTCCTTATTCGCATTTATTGCAAGTTAACTGTTTAATTGTTTACTTATACGACTTATTGCTTTGTAATTGTATACGTTGGATTATATGAACTATATGCTGAGATGTTGATTTGCTGTATTATCCATGCAATGTGATTAAAGTGTTTATCATGAATACTGTTGAAAAACTTAAACTATTAGACTTGAACAACCCGACGAAACACAAGTGTGTTTCGCCATAACCCACATGACGAAACAGGTGTGTGTTTCGCCACACACATCTCGACGAAACAAGCTATTTCGCTGGCCCACGATTCGCCGAAGCCCATTAAGGGCCCAGTACGGTAGTTTGTGTATATTAACGTGAACCGACTCCTGTTTCACATCTTTGGCAAAAACAAGAAACCCTAGAGCCCTTCTGTGTGCCGGCAACTTGAAGCTCTCTAAGCCTTCCTTAGTTTTCAATCCATCATTCCTTTCATCTAGGTTAGTGTGTGGTTGTTAAAATGGTTTCATGATGCTTTGATTACTCGATATATGTTTGTGTATATACCTGCTTGATTTCTGGAGTAGATGTGATTATATGGTTATGATAATCTTGATTTCGTTATGCATGATTTAGTCGGATACGTAACTCTATACGAAACCAAATAACTAGTCTAGGGTTCTAATGATCAGTTGTGTATTAACCCTATGCGAAACCAGAATTTATACGATCGAATACTTGTCCATGAATGTTGCTAGTGTGATGCTAATAGGGTTCGTTGATGTGATGTATTATGGTAATCGGTTTGTGGTACTCATGAACTAGGGTTCATGCTAGACGTCAGTGCTGTGATGATGATGTTATGATGATTAGATGATGATTCTGTGCTAAATGATTCCTGTATGATTGCTGCTTGATGATGACAGCTGTTAGGGTTTTCTGCACGTAACTGTTATGCGGCAAAACAGATGTTTTTACGAAACGCAGATGTCGGCAAAACACTGATGTGTTTCGTGGACATTGGTCACCACGAATCAGAAACGGCGAAACAGAGGGAGTTTCGCCGAGGGTAGTTATGACGAAACAGATGTGTTTCGTCATGGGCAAACACGGCGAAACAGATGTGTTTCGCCAAGGGTAAATACGACGAAACAAGGGTGTTTCGTCGAGTTGTTAATCTGCACAGTAACTTAGTTTATTTATGTTAAGACTTAACTTGTGACAACTCGAAATTCTGAACCTATTTTTGTGTGTAACGTTTATGAACATGTCATGACTATATGAACTTGACTTACTAAGCGAATGATTATTTGATATATGCTACGTATAATATGTGTGTATGTTTAATATGTTTGTATCGAGCCCAACCCGAACCGCACAATCACACAAGGCCAATGGGCCGTATGGTTTGCACACGGACCAAGGGCAGCCCGTGAAGGGGGCCGGCCCACTCTCTTTGCACGGATAATATTAGGGAAGGGGGGGTAGACTCCTCAATTGTTTGGCAAATCACAAAACACACATCACATACAACCCTAGGCTCCCTCTCTCTCTTGAAGTTTTACCTTCTAGCACAACCCTCAAACGCTAAACCATCGGTTAGTGCGCCGCCCTTATTTGATTTAGTTTTTTTTTATTTGAACTTAAATGCTTGCGACTGTGATTCTTGATTAAATAGATTAAGCAATCGGCATAATAGAGTCTGATGTTGATCGGTATTAGTAATATTCAAAATAAGTTATATACTTGCATGATCTTGTTTATGCTAGGGGTGGTTGTAGCCGGGTTATGATGAGCAAAAGCAACTATCAGATTTAATATGAAAACATATGTCATGCTAATTGTTGAGTGATGTTTCGGTCCAATAGTATTAGGACTAGGGGCATGGTTGTCGGCAACTTTATATAAATCGTTTTTGACTATAGTGATGTTATACATGTGCCGCCAATATACCACAGTATTATCGAAATTGTTTAATAAATAGTACTTGTCCATAATTTGGTCCAATAAGCTTTTGAGGGGATTACAAAATGTCAGCCAACATGTGTTTGAAATTGCTTGTGATTATTTGAATGTGCATGTGAGTGTCGGCTGGTAATTATTTGGTGGTGTAGAGTCAAAGCCAATTGTCAGACATTTGCAAGAAATCATGTGACTTGGGCGGCCAAGCATTTTGATTGGTGGGGGTTGGGCGGTCAACCAAAGCTATTGGTTGTGGGCTTCGGCCCAGTGGTACAAGGGAACTAAATGGCGGCTAACTTGCACGAGACCACCGCACCTTATTTCATCAATATATTTTTGATCTTATGGCTTTTGGCGGTGGCTTTTTGATGTCGGCCACTAGGGCCATTAAAAGTTCTGTCATATTTTGACTATTATTACCGAAACATATTAGGGAATGATAAACACTTGGCGGCTACTATAGGTATTTGGAGGTGCACATTTTACATAAAAGTAATATCTTAAACCAAATGATTGGTAGTCATGGACGGTCAAATGTAGGTGTGAGTAGGAAATCCTTTTGTTGATTTCCGATTGGTAAGGATGGGCGGCTCCATGAAGGCCATTGGCCATTGCAATGGTCCACTAATACCTAAATGCCAATCAATCATGTTATTAAGAATTGTAGGCATGTGGTTGAATTAATATTCATATGTTCATATATGTTATGTATCGATTGGTATGTTAAGTATGACTGAATATCAATCACTAAATTCGTATTCAGGTTAAGTAAAAATGCATGTGTGTATTACATATACAATAAGTGTGTTTTATGTGAACAACGAATCTGTGAACTAAATGGACGTGAAAGATGTGGTCTGTGTGCATGTAGAACTGACTGTTATTGGTAACCATGCTAGGATGTGATTGATCATCTGATAAACGAGTAACTAATCATACCGAGCAAACCCAAGGTGAGTTCACACAGCCAAGGCATGGGGTTCCCAGGGTGGGAATGGGAAGTTAATGATTTACTGTACGTGCATAGATGATAGAACCTACTGCTAGACTAGTAACACTTATTGAACGATCTTCGCACACCTGCCAAGGGTTGGCCGCGACATTATGACTGTCTTCGCACACCTGCCTTTGGAAGGCCGCGAACTGTAATCTGCTAACCTTCGCACACCTGCCTGGTAGGCCGCGATACAACTAAACCTAGTCTAGAATACTCGGGATGAACATCCCCTAATATCTTCGCATACCTGCCTGGGAGGCCGCGATGGGTACTAATACGATACATGACATAACGAACGAACATACTACTACTCACAGTATACTATTACTGAACTGTAAACTGTGAACTCGCTCAACTAGTTTGTTGATCCTCTGTTACATGCCTTGCAGGTCGTTAGATATTTGGAGCTTGCACAAGGAGGAGCAGGTCGTTGTGGAGCATGGATCATGAATGCTTAATTAAACACTTATGATTTTCATACATTACTATTTAGGTTGGGTTTACTTACATGCTTCCGCTACTTAAACAAATGTTTGGTTTTGAACATCAATCATGTCTTGTTGAATTACATTATCTACTTTTATTATTAAATGCTATGTTTGATATGATTGATGGCTTGATCCTGGTCATGTGACGCTCCCAAGCGGTGGTGCTCCGCGGGTGGATTTCTGGGGGTGTGAAAGATTGGTATCAGAGCCATTGGTTATAGAGAACTTGGTTTTAATATGGGAAAACGTTTTTATTAAAACCGGACTATAACCAGAACAGTGCTCTCAACGATCCACAACGATGCTTCGCTCCACGTGCAAGACTCAACATCCTAGGTAATAAGGTTTATGCTTATTGCCTACATGCTAGAATTGCATAGAACTTTGCTCGTAGTATGCTTACATTACTTTGCTCACTACTTGTTACTGCTTAAGAACATCTATGTGCCTACACTTTTCTGTCATCGCACTACTCGCGAACCATTCATACTTATGCTACCTTTACTGTTCGATCATGTCTGGACGTGTTAACATGACTCAAGCCTAGTTGACGGCTCTCATTAACGAACAAGTTGCTGCGGCGCTTGCAGCCGCACAAGCAGGAGGTGTAACCTGCTATTCCAAACCTATCCTAGGATGTTAGATCCTACTCTCGTGACCCAACTCTCGCGCTTAACCTTGACCTAACTTTCTCGCGCAACGGGTCGGAACGCACAGCAACCTGTCTGCACATTCAAGAACTTCATGGACTGTCGTCCAAGCACATTCAGTGGCACAGAAGGAGCAGTGGGACTACTCCATTGATTTGGGAAGCTCGAGTTAGTATTCGAGATGTGTGGATGCCCTGAGGCTCGCAGGGTCAAGTACGCCACTGGTACTTTGGAAGGAATCGCGCTAACCTGGTGGAACGCGCAGGTATAGATACTAGGGTTGACAGCAGCTAACGCCACTCCCTGGAATGAATTCAAAGAACGCATTAAAAGGAAATACTGCACGCGTGATGACATCCACAAGTTGGAAGTGGAGCTTTACCATTTGAAAATGACGGGGTCGGAAATTGATGCTTATACGAAACGGTCGAACGAACTGGCTATCTTGTGTCCAACCATGGTGGACCTCCCAAGCAAGCGTATCGAATTGTACCTTAAGGGTCTAGCCTCAGAGATTCAGAGCAATGCTACATCGGCTAACCTCGACAATACCCAAGACATTCAGTGTCTTGCTCGTCGCCTCACGGATCGGACAGTGGAACGGAACAGGCTGCCTAGTTGTATCAGCGCTATTACTACCGCTATCACTTCTGCTACCCCCGCTACTCCTAGTGACAACTAGCGGAAATGGGATGGGTATTCCAGCAAGGGTTCCGCTACCGTTCAGTCTCAAGAACAGCAGCAGCGCAAGAATAGTGATCACCAGAGCCCGGGTCAACCAACTTCTGGTGGTCAGGGGCAGGGTGGATATCGGGGAATTCACCCACTGCGTAACAAATGCAACAGACACCATAGTGGTTAGTGCAACGAGGGACATTCCCAGAGGTGTCTCAAGATGGGCCATGAAGCTAAGGATTTAGGTGCCCACAGCCTGTAGATCAGAATCGCCAGCAGCAACAGCAAGTAGAAATTTTGTGCAAGGAAAAGGTTATTCGTATTCCTCATTCTAGTCAGGAACCTCTCGAAGTTCAAGGCGACAAGAGTGGTGCTGTGGTTGGCATCATCTCTTTCTTAAAGGCGCAGAAATGTTTGCGAAAGGGGCACACTGCAATTCTGGCACTTGTCACTGACGCATCAGCAAAGGAAAAGAAGCTGGAGGATATTCCAGTTGTACGTGACTTTCCTCAGGTGTTTCCTGAAGATTTACCCGGTTTACCTCCTCATCGCCAAGTCGAGTTCCAGATTGAGCTAGCTCCTGGAGCAGCACCAATAGCCCGCGCACCGTATCGTTTAGCTCCAACCGAATTGGAAGAACTGTCGAAGCAGCTACAAGAGCTCTTGGAAAAGGGCTTTATTCGTCCAAGCTCATCGCCTTGGGGAGCTCCAGTGCTTTTCGTGAAAAGGAAAGATGGCACTCTCAGGATGTGCATCGACTACCGTGAACTGAACAAGGTGACGGTGAAGAACCGTTATCCTCTTCCGCGTATAGACGACTTATTCGACCAGTTGCAGGGGTCGAGTTACTACTCCAAGATAGACTTGAGGTCAGGGTATCATCAGCTGAGAGTCCGGGATGAGGACGTCTCCAAAACCGCATTCAGAACTCGCTACGGTCACTACGAGTTCCTTGTCATGCCATTTGGGTTAACGAACGCGCCTGCTGTATTCATGGACCTTATGAACAGGGTGTGCAAGCCGTACTTAGACAAGTTTGTGATTGTCTTCATCGACGACATTTTGATTTACTCCAAGAGCCAAGAGGAGCACGAACATCATCTACGATTGATTTTGGAACTCCTTCGAAAGGAGCAATTGTACGCCAAGTTTTCCAAGCGCGACTTCTGGCTTCGTGAAGTCCACTTCTTAGGCCATGTGGTGAACAGGGATGGGATTCATGTCGATCCATCCAAGGTAGATTCGATCAGGAACTGGCCTGCACCGCGTACACCAACGGAAATACGCCAATTCTTGGGTTTGGCGGGTTACTACAGGCGATTCATCAGGGACTTCTCCAAGATCGCGCAACCACTTACACTACTGACACAGAAGGGTGTCACCTATCGCTGGGGAGAGTCCCGGGAAACCGCTTTTCAGTACCTAAAGGATAGGCTTTGCAGCGCACCTATCCTCTCTCTGCCAGAGGGCACGGAAGATTTTGTGGTTTATTGTGACGCGTCAATACAAGGACTTGGGTGTGTATTGATGCAACGGGATAAAGTTATTGCCTACGCCTCGCGACAACTCAAGATTCATGAGCGGAACTACACGACGCACGACTTAGAGCTGGGAGCTGTTGTTTTCGCGCTTAAGATATGGCAACACTACCTGTACGGTACCAGGTGCACGATTTACACCGATCACAGGAGCCTCGAGCATATTCTTAAGCAAAAGGATTTGAGCATGCGTCAACGAAGATGGGTTGAACTGCTGAACGACTACGAATGCGCCATCAAGTACCATCCAGGCAAGGCCAATGTTGTGGCTGACGCCCCCAGTCGGAAAGACACTCTACCAAAGCGCGTGCGAGCGCTACATCTTACTATTCAGTCCAGTCTTCCGCACAAATACGAGCTGCTCAGATAGAAGCACTGAAGCCC
Source organism: Helianthus annuus (assembly GCF_002127325.2). Classification (NCBI taxonomy): domain Eukaryota; kingdom Viridiplantae; phylum Streptophyta; class Magnoliopsida; order Asterales; family Asteraceae; genus Helianthus; species Helianthus annuus. The sequence goes on along the minus strand of NC_035439.2, from coordinate 28,484,001 downwards.
GAAAACGTCAAGGCTGAAGCCTTACGCGGCTCAAGGCAACGAATGGAACTAAAGGAAGACGGCGCCTACTATGTAACGGGGCGTATTTGGGTCCCACTTTATGACGGTCTACGCGAACTTGTGATGGTCGAAGCACACAAGTCTCGCTACTCAGTACATCCCGGGGCGGATAAAATGTATCACGACATCAGGACCACATACTGGTGGCCTAGCATGAAGGCCCACATCGCTACTTATGTTGGCAAGTGCTTGACCTGTGCGAGGGTCAAGGTGGAATATCAGAAACCAGCAGGTCTACTTCAGCAGCCTAGGACACCTCAATGGAAATGGGAAGAAATTTCCATGGATTTCGTTACAGGCCTACCTAGATCTCAGCGTGGGAACGATACCATATGGGTGATCGTGGATCGACTCACCAAGTCTGCACACTTCCTAGCGATAAAGGAAACGGATAAGTTCTCCACTCTCGCAGACATTTACCTTAAAGAAGTTGTTTCAAGGCACGGGGTGCCTATATCTATCATTTCGGATCGCGATGCACGATTCACGTCAGAGCTATGGCAAGCGATGCATAAATCCTTCGGCTCAAGGTTAGACATGAGCACAGCTTATCACCCTCAGACAGATGGACAGTCTGAGCGAACGATTCAAACTCTCGAAGACATGCTTCGAGCATGTGTTATCGATTTCGGCAACGGCTGGGAAAAGCACCTCCCTTTAGTGGAGTTCTCATACAATAATAGTTATCACACCAGCATTCAAGCCGCTCCATTCGAGGCATTGTACGGGCGTAAATGCCGGTCACCTCTCTATTGGGCAGAGGTGGGAGATAGTCAGATTACGGGTCCAGAGATTGTAGTGGACGCCACGGAAAAGATTACACGGATACGACAACGCATGGCGGCAGCACGCGACCGTCAGAAAGCCTACGCGGATAAGCGTAAAAAGCCTTTGGAATTTCAGGTCGGGGGACTGGGTATTGTTGAAAGTTTCACCCTGGAAGGGTGTGGTACGTTTTGGCAAACGGGGTAAACTCAATCCGCGATATGTCGGACCATTCGAGATTATAGAAAGAATAGGCCTGGTGGCCTACCGATTGAACTTACCAGCTGAACTCGGGGCAATTCACAACGTCTTTCATGTATCGAACCTAAAGAAGTGCCTATCAGATGAAACCCTCATCATTCCTTTTAAGGAACTCACTATCGACGAGCGGTTGCAGTTCGTCGAGGAGCCTGTAGAAATCACGGACCGGGATGTGAAGGTCCTCAAACACAAGAGAATCCCTCTTGTTCGAGTTCGTTGGAACTCCCGACGTGGCCCAGAGTACACCTGGGAACGCGAAGATAGGATGACAGAAAAGTACCCTCAATTATTCGAAACCAATGCAACCACTACTGAGGCTGAAGCTACTACTTCGGAATTTCGGGACGAAATTCCAGATCAACGGGGGGAGGATGTGACACCCCAGGAAAACCAGTGAATGATTGAATTTATCTAGCTTCCTCAGTGAGTGCATACCAAATTTCGGGACGAAATTTCTAATTAGTTGGGGATAATGTGACAACTCGAAATTCTGAACCTATTTTTGTGTGTAACGTTTATGAACATGTCATGACTATATGAACTTGACTTACTAAGCGAATGATTATTTGATATATGCTACGTATAATATGTGTGTATGTTTAATATGTTTGTATCGAGCCCAACCCGAACCGCACAATCACACAAGGCCAATGGGCCGTATGGTTTGCACACGGACCAAGGGCAGCCCGTGAAGGGGGCCGGCCCACTCTCTTTGCACGGATAATATTAGGGAAGGGGGGTAGACTCCTCAATTGTTTGGCAAATCACAAAACACACATCACATACAACCCTAGGCTCCCTCTCTCTCTTGAAGTTTTACCTTCTAGCACAACCCTCAAACGCTAAACCATCGGTTAGTGCGCCGCCCTTATTTGATTTAGTTTTTTTTTATTTGAACTTAAATGCTTGCGACTGTGATTCTTGATTAAATAGATTAAGCAATCGGCATAATAGAGTCTGATGTTGATCGGTATTAGTAATATTCAAAATAAGTTATATACTTGCATGATCTTGTTTATGCTAGGGGTGGTTGTAGCCGGGTTATGATGAGCAAAAGCAACTATCAGATTTAATATGAAAACATATGTCATGCTAATTGTTGAGTGATGTTTCGGTCCAATAGTATTAGGACTAGGGGCATGGTTGTCGGCAACTTTATATAAATCGTTTTTGACTATAGTGATGTTATACATGTGCCGCCAATATACCACAGTATTATCGAAATTGTTTAATAAATAGTACTTGTCCATAATTTGGTCCAATAAGCTTTTGAGGGGATTACAAAATGTCAGCCAACATGTGTTTGAAATTGCTTGTGATTATTTGAATGTGCATGTGAGTGTCGGCTGGTAATTATTTGGTGGTGTAGAGTCAAAGCCAATTGTCAGACATTTGCAAGAAATCATGTGACTTGGGCGGCCAAGCATTTTGATTGGTGGGGGTTGGGCGGTCAACCAAAGCTATTGGTTGTGGGCTTCGGCCCAGTGGTACAAGGGAACTAAATGGCGGCTAACTTGCACGAGACCACCGCACCTTATTTCATCAATATATTTTTGATCTTATGGCTTTTGGCGGTGGCTTTTTGATGTCGGCCACTAGGGCCATTAAAAGTTCTGTCATATTTTGACTATTATTACCGAAACATATTAGGGAATGATAAACACTTGGCGGCTACTATAGGTATTTGGAGGTGCACATTTTACATAAAAGTAATATCTTAAACCAAATGATTGGTAGTCATGGACGGTCAAATGTAGGTGTGAGTAGGAAATCCTTTTGTTGATTTCCGATTGGTAAGGATGGGCGGCTCCATGAAGGCCATTGGCCATTGCAATGGTCCACTAATACCTAAATGCCAATCAATCATGTTATTAAGAATTGTAGGCATGTGGTTGAATTAATATTCATATGTTCATATATGTTATGTATCGATTGGTATGTTAAGTATGACTGAATATCAATCACTAAATTCGTATTCAGGTTAAGTAAAAATGCATGTGTGTATTACATATACAATAAGTGTGTTTTATGTGAACAACGAATCTGTGAACTAAATGGACGTGAAAGATGTGGTCTGTGTGCATGTAGAACTGACTGTTATTGGTAACCATGCTAGGACGTGATTGATCATCTGATAAACGAGTAACTAATCATACCGAGCAAACCCAAGGTGAGTTCACACAGCCAAGGCATGGGGTTCCCAGGGTGGGAATGGGAAGTTAATGATTTACTGTACGTGCATAGATGATAGAACCTACTGCTAGACTAGTAACACTTATTGAACGATCTTCGCACACCTACCAAGGGTTGGCCGCGACATTATGACTGTCTTCGCACACCTGCCTTTGGAAGGCCGCGAACTGTAATCTGCTAACCTTCGCACACCTGCCTGGTAGGCCGCGATACAACTAAACCTAGTCTAGAATACTCGGGATGAACATCCCCTAATATCTTTGCATACCTGCCTGGGAGGCCGCGATGGGTACTAATACGATACATGACATAACGAACGAACATACTACTACTCACACTATACTATTACTGAACTGTAAACTGTGAACTCGCTCAACTAGTTTGTTGATCCTCTGTTACATGCCTTGCAGGTCGTTAGATATTTGGAGCTTGCACAAGGAGGAGCAGGTCGTTGTGGAGCATGGATCATGAATGCTTAATTAAACACTTATGATTTTCATACATTACTATTTAGGTTGGGTTTACTTACATGCTTCCGCTACTTAAACAAATGTTTGGTTTTGAACATCAATCATGTCTTGTTGAATTACATTATCTACTTTTATTATTAAATGCTATGTTTGATATGATTGATGGCTTGATCCTGGTCATGTCACGCTCCCAAGCGGTGGTGCTCCGCGGGTGGATTTCTGGGGGTGTGAAATAACTGGGGTAACCAACTGAGGTTAAATGATATGCACGACTTGCATGAAATTGTATAACTGTTTAAAGCGATGCTGTTACTTGTACATCTGTGATTGATCTTGATTATTAATGGATCTTCATGAATATAAACTGATTATGTGCACATGCGTACTTTAGGATTTGATTGATTACTTGTGAGCACACACCTTAGCATACCGAGCAAACCAAGGTGAGTTCACACTCTTACCAAGGCATGGGATTCCCGGGGTGGGGAATGGGATTGAATGGTTACTTGCACTTACATTGTTATTGGGAATTACGAGTCACTGACCTCGTTAGGGGAAGGTCACTTATAGATACTGCTAGACTAGTGATACAAATACTACTCTTCGCACACATGCCTGGAATGGCCGCGATACGAATACGAATACGAATCTTTGCACACATGCCTGGAATGGCCGTGATACTAATACTAAACTTCACACACATGCCTGGAGGGCCGCGATACAAATATAACTAGTCTACAATACATGGGAAACTCCCACTAATCTTTGCAAACAAGCCTAGAGGGCCGCGATACAAGTATAAACGATACATGGTTTACTAAACGAACAAACGGTTTACGAAATGAATACTATAACTAAACAACCAACTGTGAACTCGCTCAACTTTGTTGTTGACTCTCTGTTACATGCCTTGCAGGTCGTTAGGTACTCATGGAACTTGCACAGGGAGGCGCGACCATTATGGACATGGACTGCAGATGCTGTATTAAGCATTTATGACATTCCAAAACTTATTCTTATGATTGGGTTTACTTTTATGCTTCCGCTAAACATCGAAACTATACTTATGTTTTGAACACCTTTCATATTGGGTTGGTTGATTTACATTTATTATTTACTTATCTGTACAATATGATTGGTGGCTTGAACCTGGTCAGTCACGCCTCCAAGCGGTGATACTCCGCGTGTGGATTATGGGGGTGTGACAGAATCTGTCAAATTTCCGGTGAAACTTGAGTCGAATCGGCAGAAATAACAAATCTCCGGTGAAATTTGTCTTCAAATCAGCAAACACAACTCGATTTCCGGTGAATTCGTCTTCGTAGATCTCGATTCAGCTCCCTGAATGCTCTGATACCACTTGTTGGTCCCTCGGATAGGATCTCCTTCTTCGGAAACTTAGTTGAATCAGATATGATTAATGCGTGGAATTCATTGAATCACACAACAGATATACGATAACAAATTCAACTCTGAATTACTGTCTGATCTTCTATTGATTGAATATGAAAGTGTACAAGCTCCTTAGAGAGTTCAGACGGACATGAGTTTGTCAGAGAGTGAAAGTATCAAAAGTTACAAATGAGCTGATCGAACAGCTATTTATAGGCACAGTCAGGATAGAGTGAGTGCTGGCCGATCGGCTGGGCTAGCCGATCGGCTGACATTGCTAACCGATCGAACAGCCTGTTCGATCAGTTGGGCTGTCCGATCGGCTGGGCTAGCCGATCGGCTGGCATCGTCAACATACGTCAGCACTTAACAAAAACGCGCCATATGCTGACTTGCTTTACAAACATACATACATTATAAACTATTCACAAACATACAAAACATGACTACATGCTGACGGAAGCTACAGACGTTATTGTACTAACACGAGGTTTATATTTGAAAAGCATAGTTTAAAATACACTAAAAATACTTGTCTAGAAAATAATTTTCTAAGTGTTGGAATTTTTAGAAAATTTCGCCATAGTCTCCTTTGTAAATGGAGGTGTCCATGCTAATAAGCATATCATTTTCTTTTCCAAAAATCATTCAAACCATCAACAAACATACTCTAAACGATATTACACTTACCAAGTGCAAAATTATTCTATTTATAACACAACATGAACTGGATGTTTTATAAAAACGCGTAGTAACTCGGTGAAGTGTTTAGTGGGTTTAGTTACCCTTCAAAGTGTGTTTACTTTTGTTAAAATCTCATTCTCAGAATTTTTAGATGTTCACAACTTGTGAACACATTTTACAAAAATATTTATTTACAACATTTTCATGTTTCACTAGCATCCATATACTTATTTTATTTCCAAAAATAGTGTAAGTGTATGTAAGTATCATGATCTTTCAAAAACCGTCTTTTAAACTTGGTTTGTTTAGAAAAATCATTCACAAGCCTTGGGTTTACAAGTTTACTAGTTCACTAGGTTTATTACTTTGTAAGAAAAATCATTTTTACTTTCAAGTTCATGTTAGTCTAGAAGACGATTATTTCATGTAAGCACATAATCATCTCTAACTTGTTAAACCATGTTTTTAATCATACTTTAACAAGTTCCATATGATGATCAACCATCATATTAATAGCAATCAACAAGTAATCATCAACATATTCAAAACAACATCATACTAGCATTATTTCATCATATTTCCTCTTATGTAAGCTTATGTTTCATGATTCAATTTTATGTTCTTTTAGTGTTCATATGATTTCAACAAGATATATCTTTTAACCACTAAGAATATGAAGTAAATAAGGATCAAAGAAGCTTACAACTAGCTTAAAGCTAGGGAAGATCAATGGGGAAAAATGAGTGGATAAAAGCATACTAGAGAGGTCCTTCAAGATCCGAGTGTTCCACACCTTCTAAAATGGCTTCTTGCACCTTGTAATGCCCTTGGATTAGTTGGATGATGATAAAAAAAATGGTGGTGGATGGACTATGTTTGGCCGTAGCTTATTTGTAGAGGAGGAAAGAATTGTGGTGAGTGGAAGATGATGAAAGATTGTTATGTTACTTATAATCTCTAAAACCCTTTTAACCAAAGGTTAACATGTCCCCATAAGTACACAATACATCTTGCCAAATCCCAAGGAATATTATGGAGGATTTAGTAAGATTGGTAAAAATCTTAGTGGTAGGGCCATGCTAGTGATCGTAAATTACATGGGGGGGAGGGGTAAATGTAATTTTGATGGTAAAAGGTAGTTAGTGGAAGATTAAATATTATATCTAATGTTTAGTGTGTTACTTGTATTATGTAGTGTGTTATAGTGCTCGGGAAACATAACTAGCTCAAAAAAGTGAAACAATGTTTTTAACAATATTTTGGTGTCCCGGGTAATGTCCGGTTGTTCGGTTAGATACCGTTCCGTTAAAGTGCCATGTTGTTCCGTATAGTGTCTTTTATGTAACTTTCTGTGACACTTTTAATTCCCGACACTTAGGGAAGCATACAGGACCATTTTGCCATATTTTTGCACATTCCTAGCATGTTAAAATGCTGAATTTTGTTAATTAAATGCAGAATTCTGCGCTTAGAGTGGGTTTTAGGCACTTTCTGGCACTTAAACTATCACCCAGTGACGCAGTTTTATGGTCCTTACTTCCCTATACTCCATACTAGTGTAGTACCTTGTCCCTAGCTCATACTGGGCCTCAAAATATTGTCTGTCTATGTACTGGCACTGTCAGTATATTTCTGAGTTATCCACTAACTGTGCTTTGTGCATCAAGTATGTCACTAAAGTTTGTATGTAATGATTGGTGTGACAGTATGAAATGTGATGCACATGTATGTATGAAGCAGAAATCATAAAGCAGTTTATATCATCAATTGTAATTAAGCACCGTCATTAAGCACAAATTTAATATTAATTAATCGTACGGATACCTGTAATTATGAGGGTTGTCACAGTCTTTGTTTCTAGACTCTCGATCCTAATTGATTCCATGAAAAGCAAGCATCCTAGCATCTTAAGCACCTGCCACATACGTTAAAATACAGTCAATACACATAGTGTAAAGGTGAGCATACAAGTTTGATATAACATAATAGAGTTCGAAATCGTTTACGCATAACCAGCATGTAACATGTACAAAGTGAAGGCAAGTAGGTTATCGATAGAGAAATATGCACAGACGTGACTGCGAGTTGTAGAATGCATAACACATATCCCCACCGGGACACGTGAAGTAAAGCCTTTAACAACCCCTGTCCACGACTGGTGTTGAGTCCAAACTATAGTACTATCGTTGCTAAGGTGTCAGACAACAATCACTGTGTTAACATAACATACAAGCATTCATCGAATAACACGTAGCATGCAATAGCGGTCAGCGTATAAATAGTGTTTGCGTTGTGTGTAGATTGTGATTTAGAATAAGTAACGTATGTAACACCCAAAAGTGTGTAAAGCAAAAAGGGTTCGAGTATACTCACAGATTGCGTTTAACACGTAAACACAGTCTTGGATTGAAGGGAGCGTTGAGAGATTAGCCTGAACAGTTAACGATAGCATAAACGATAAGCGGCGCGTAAAACGGTAAAAGTGTCAAAGTGTCGAGTGGCAACCCGATCGGATGGTTGTCCGTTCAGTTGACCATTCGATCGGTTGTCAATCTGTTCGGATGGTCATTCGATCGGATCGCCATTCGATTGGATCGCCATTCGATTGGATTGACATTCGTTTGGTAAGGATGTGTTTGTGTATGATGGCTTTGAAGTTTTCGTTGTAGCATTTTGAAAACAGAGAAGTATCCCTACCCTTCAGGTCGATCGATCGAACGGTCGTTCGATCAGATAGCGATCCGATTTGCAGGACACTTAGCGAGAACAAGTTCACAGCAGGATGGTCACTCGATCGGATAGCTATCCGATCGATTGGCAATCCGTTAGCTATTGATGATCTTTGGAAATTATGAAAATGGTTAAGTGTCGAAGTTCCAAATGTCATATCATCGGATGGTCGTTCGATCGGATGGCTATCCGATCAAGCGGCATTCCGTTCGACGTTCAGACCTTTGAAAAGTTTGAATAAAAGTTTAAGTGTGGAACCAAGTGCAAGTCGATCGGATGGTCATTTGATCGGATGGCTATCCGATCGGGCGGCAATCCGTCCCAACGAACCCAAATCGTCTTGAACCTGATTATTTTGAAAGTTTCTGTAGTTTTCTCGAGACGGTATGACAACGTGCTAGACAACAGAACCCCATCATGACCCAAGTTATCCGATCGAACAGGAATCACCCTAGTCTGATCAGTTAACGGTTCGAGACGGTTGTTCATGTTTAACCCGAAGTCAGTAGTCTCTTTGATAGAAATCAGATCTTGAACCAACACATCACTAAGAAGGAGTAGAAGATCAAAACGAGCTCCGATTCTATCGGTTTTGAGTGCATTGAGTGTAAAAGAGTTGAAAGAAAGTTAGAAAACCATCTTTCAATCTTTTTAATCATGAATATGTGTAGATCTATGCGAAGACACTGGTCAATCATGTGGAAATCCTTCAGATCAGAGTCGTTCTTGGTGGAATGAGGCCAACACTTGAAGTTCATAAGAACTTCATGATGACATCACCTTAGAACACCTCAAATCCGTTGATTTCACGGTTAAAAGTTAAGATTCAAAAGAGAAAATGATGAAGAAGTGTGTGTAGATCATGGAAGTACAAGATTTAGCTTGAAAACTTACAAGAATCGTGAGAAATCGAGAGAAAGAAGGTCCTGAGTGCGCTGGTCGAGTGGGAGAGCTGCCACATCACAAATGATGTGACATGAGGGTATTTATAGGGTTTCCAAAAGAGGAAAGAGCACAAGTGTCGAACAGCCACTCGATTGGTTGGCTACCCGATCAGATGGCTATCCGATCGGTTAGCCATTCGATCGATTGGGCACTCGATCGAGTGGGTTCTGTGAGTCGAGTTTCGGCGTTTCGTTTCGTGTGTTGAGCGTTGCGATGCGATAGAATTTCCCATTAGTTACACAAATAATCCAACTACTATATCTAACATACAATCACTATAAATAACTTGCGTTTAGTGTTTGCGATTAAGTTGCGATTGTGATAGAGTTGCGTTTGCGTTTTGATTAATCACCACAAACATAAAGTAAACATGCACAAGTAACACCTAAGTAACACACACACACATAAAATAATATTCAGAATCTATCAATAAGACACGAACGCGATTGCGATGCGATTAGCGATAAAGCGATAAAGCATGCGATAAATAGCGATTAAACCTCGATTATTAATAAATACTCCACATAATACAACTAAAGCGATAAAGTAAATAGATAAATTACAAGTCAAAGAAGACAAAACAGGAGCTGAGCAAGGAGTGACAGATCGCAATTAGCAATCTTTTCTTCCTTTGAATTCAATCTTGACTTCGACTTTCACTTTCATAACACGGGGTGTTACATGTGTCCTAAACATACTGTATGTCTAAGTACTGAACTCTTGTCAGTACTACTAGCTTATCTGATAAGTGTGGTAGTTATGTCTGTGCATTGTTTAAACTGTTTCGAGTCGCATTCAATAATCGTAAGTAGAATGCATCATGAAATGTTTTTGTGAGTTCTTTGAAAGTAAAACATGATATCATACATATCATAAGTTCAGAATGCACAACCATATAATACAAATTACTGTTCACATTGTACGAAAGTTACACAAAAGTGCCAGTTGTCACATTCTCCCCCCGTTAAAAGAATTTCTTCCCGAAATTCAAGCTGCGTTATCGGTTGCAGGGGAGTTGTGAAATAAATGCGGGTACTTAGACTTGATTTGGTCTTCACATTCCCACATAAACTCTGGGCTGTTTCGTGAGTTCCAACGAACTTTGACGAGTTTTATACGACTTATCCATGTTTTGTGGACCTTTCAGTCCGTAACCTCAACAGGTTCTTCAGTAAATTGGAGCTTGTCGTTGACCTGGATCTCATCTGCTGGAATGACTATTGTTTCCTGAGTAGGACTTTTCTTGAGATTAGACACGTGAAACGTGTCATGGACACTGCTAAGTTCTTCTGGAAGCTTCAGCTTGTATGCAACGGTTCCGATCCTTTCCAGAATTTCGAAGGGTCCAATGTAACGCGGGTTCAACTTTCCACGTTTTCCAAATCGAACTACGCTTTTCCAAGGCAAGACTTTCAACAAAACCATGTCTCCAACCTCACATTCCAATGGTTTACGTCGCTTGTCGGCGTAGCTCTTCTGTCTATCACGAGCTGACATGATACGATCACGTATCCGAGCAATCTTATCTGTGGTTTCTTGAACCAACTCTGGACCGATGAGTTGTTTATCTCCGGTGTCCGCCCAACATAACGAGGACCGACACTTTCGCCCATACAAAGCTTCAAACAAGGCGGCCTGGTTGCTAGTGTGATAGCTATTATTGTAGGAAAACTCCACTAAAGTTTGTATCGTCCGCTCGCTTTGGCCGTCCGTCTGTGGGTGAAAGGTCGTACTAGGATTCAACTGAGATCCAAAAGCCTTCTGAAATGTTTGCCAAATCCTTGACACAAAACGACCATCTCGGTCGGATATGATAGAAACAGGCACTCCATGACGTGCCACAATCTCCTTGAGATATATTTCCTCCAACTTCTTGGTGCTATCTTTCTCGCTGATCGGTAGAAAATGCGCGGACTTCGTGAGTCGGTCAACAATTACCCAAATCATATCATGGCCTCTTTGTGTTCTCGGTAGTTTGGTAATGAAATCCATCGATATATGTTCCCACTTCCATACGGGAATCTCAGGTTGTTGCAGCAACCCTGATGGCTTCTGGTATCCCGCCTTAACTTTGGCACAAGTAAGACAGTTACCCACATATGTAGCAATATCGGCTTTCATCTTAGGCCACCAATACAAGTCTTTCAAGTCTTGGTACATTTTGTCGGATCCGGGATGTATAGAGTACCTTGACTTATGTGCTTCATCCAAAATAAGTGCGTGTAGATCGCCGAAGAATGGAACCCAAATTCGCTCCATGAATTACAATGTTCCATCTTCCCTTGGCAACAATTGCGTTTCCGTTCCACGCAATGATTCGGCTCATAGGTTATCCGGTTTAAGCGCTTCCTTCTGAGCTTCACGAATCTGAGTAGTGAGATCAGTTTGTATGGTCATCTCTAAGGCTCGCACCCTTAGAGGCTTTACATGCTCCTTGCGGTTCAAGGCATCCTCTACAACGTTCGCCTTGCCGGGGTGATACGTTATCTCACAATCGTAATCATTCAATAGCTCGGCCCATCTTCGTTGCCTCATGTTTAGGTCTTTCTGATCGAAAATGTGTTTCAAACTCTTATGGTCTGTAAAGATTGTCCAACGAGTGCCATACAAGTAGTGACGCCAAATCTTCAATGCGAAATTTAGTAGTCTTGAAAATATATATTGTCCAAAGTCAAAAAATATAATATATAATTTTTAGAGTTCGTCGTAGTAACCGAATATATATATATATATATATATATATATATATATATATATATATATATATATATATATATATATAGAGGAAGGTTAACGTACATTACGGCATAACGTACATCACGTACGACAGGTAATTACGCACGTTCATTTTAAAATCACGCACGTTATAACTCAAAAATACAAATTCACGCATGTTGAAACACAATAATCACGTATATTGAAAACATTAATCACGCATGTTATAGAACTAATCACGCACGTTGTTGTACGTGAAATACGTTAAGCCGTAATGTACAATATACTTTTCCTCTCTCTATATATATATATATATAGAAACGGGGTCAGGAGAAAACGCCCAAAAGTGTGAGAACGGTGAGAACGCATCCTAGCCCAACACGTGTCACGCGACATAGAGAAGGGCGGAGGGGCTTTTTTGTCCTTTCATATTCTTTTTTTTAAACGCGTGTCACATCACCTTTCCATTTTTTGGCGTTTAACAAATACGCGGCGTTTTTATTGTTTTTAGATCAGGATCATAGTAAATATTTTGGCGTTTTAACTAAGTATGGCTTTGATTGTTGTGCCAAGTAGGATGCAGGCCTATAATGTAAAAAACATCAGTAATTTTCTTGATGTTTATTTTTTTTTCTATCAAGTGTTGTACCATGTAGGATGCAAGCCTATAATGTGACAGTCAATTATGGCATTTTGAAAAGATAAATAAATTCAATTTTTCATGTAGTGGCTTTTAATATAATAAATGTTTGGCAATAATGTTACCATCTCTTCATTTTACTGTTTTGCAATTATTGTTTCGTTCAATTTCATCTGTCAATTAGTATTGCTTTTTCCAGTAATACGTTGTTTGGCGTTTTTGGCGTTTTATATAGCCACATCGTGCTTTGCTAGCATCCGTTCTCACAGTTTTCAACTATCAGGCATTTTGGTGTTTGTAGTTTTTGGCGTTTTATACTCAATTTTTTTATTAATAGAGAATTAGATTAAAAAAACAACAGAGAATTAGATAACAAACAATAGAAAATGAAAAAAAAAATTAAAAGTTATAATCTAATTTCTCATCCAAATCTTCACTGTCATCAGCCTCTTCTACTTTAACCTTTTTGGCGTTTTGAATCTGTTTAGAATATCTTACGTAGATCCTTATTTTCCTACATAACGCCCGTCTTTAAAAGATGCTTATTTTTTTGTTGCATCCTTTATTGTGGTTTGATATATACTTGTTTGGTGACATGTTGAAGATCAACGCCTGCTCGAATGTATTGGTCCCTTCATGCTATCAATATATCCATCAAGAACAAAGTGACATGATGACATATCAGTGTCATCAGTCTCTTTTCATGAATATTTGTCAATCTCATTCAGCAAAAGCTTATAGAGATACCCACCTGAGAGAAGAATCCATTCAGTGAAACTTCATTCAGAACAATACTCAATATTGAAGAAACGAGGTTCCGCATCTGTGGTTTTTTTAACTTTTTTTTTTGGCGTTTTAAAGTGAATGGTTTCTAGGAAACATGGCGTTTGGTTTTGGTTTGTGATCAGTTGATTGTGCAGAGACGTCTCTCTTATAGGATGTTTTTGGCGTGTAGTTTAGGCGGGATTTTATTTATAATAAATGATATTAGTAAAGTAGCCGTCTTTTTAGTTACTGTGTGTATTTTTACTGTTTTTGTTTAGCTTTTTATGAGTTTTAGGGTCATAGACGTTCCATCTTCCAAGTTTGGCGTTTTTAATGGCTTTAAGTAGCTTTTGGCTTTTTTTTTTTTCCATTTTTAGCTTTTAATAATACTTCTCCAAATTACTTTTATTATAGTTTGGGAGTTTTTGGCGTTTTATTAATATAATGTATTTTTTTTATTCTAAGTTGAAAAATACATGACAAATAACATAAAAAAAATTAAAGAAATAAAAATAGAAACAATTCATCTTCCAAATCTTCACTGTCATCAGTCTCTTTCTTCTTTGAAACATGTTTACTGGCGGTTTGGCTTTGTCATGCTTGGTGTTTTTGTGGCCGTTTGGAAAGACAAAATGACATGAGTTTTTTGTTTAAATATGTATCTTCAAACCACTCATCAGTGTCATTCGTCTCTTCATGCCATTATAATATTCATCAATAACAAAACACAAAAAATGACATAAGTCTAACACCAGCATCTTTTTGTTTATGATTTGTCCATCTCATGCAGCAAAATGTTAGTTGAGTCACAGCACCTCAGGGAAGAATGCATTCTCCGAAACTTCGCGTAGAACAATATTGAATATACAAGAAACGATATTTGCCATTTTTGGCGTTTTACTGGGGAAATATTGTATCTGAAAGAAACGTCGATTTTTTGGAATCTTTGATGTTTAAGTGTTTTGGTGTTTTCTAAGATGATTGGTATATAGTAAAATATGACGTTTTGAGTAGGTGTGTTTGATGTTTTGGGGATTTTGGCGTTTGTAATATGAATGGTATATAGTCGAAAGGGGGGGGGTGTATTTTTATGTCTGAGATGTTTTGTTTATATAGGGATGTGTTTTTGCCCGTAATGGCGTTTTATTCATTAGCTTGGCGTTTTGGTATAGAAGTGTAAAGACCCTTTTACCCTTAATGAAGCGCGTCCACTTAATAGAATTCGTGTTATTTACGAAAACGCCATCGTGCCAATCTAGTCCATAGATTGTTTTGATCGGACGATCCATAAGCGTTCTCACCGTTCTCACACTTTCCACCGTTTTCTCTAAATCCTGGCCCTATATATATATATATATATATATATTTGTGTAGAGAGTGTCCGAATGCCGTAGATACGATGTGCACGCCCCTTGTTGTGACGCTAAGGTGATCGTTGCCAATGACGACGTATTATGTCCGTTATAGTGCTTATATTTCGTGTCAGTTTGGATATATATATATATTAGTTTGTCAATATCTACATAGTTACATTTCGATTTGTCCGATGTCCGATTGTCCGTTGTCCGCATTGAGTCATGGGGTTTAACACAAGTATGTTTCATGTGTGTAGTATTCCTAAGTATAAGTATACATGAAGGTTCATGTCCGTTTTATACATTTAAGTATTTATACATTCTTCATGTATATGGTATTTTTGTATTTGGTTAGTATGCCCCTAACTTCTAGTACATACACAAAATACACAAGTATTTATGCATACAGACACATGATGGGTGATCCAAATATATATATTTATCCCTGAAAATATATATAAGTAATGTCCATTTTAACTTATGAAAATTTATATATAAGTATTTATAAAAACCCTTAGAGTTTAGGGCTTAAACCTTTGTCATTAAAACTTGTCTAATCACAATTAAGGTTGCTAATCACGTTTAGCCTTGTTAATCACCCCGTTAATCACGCTTTAATCCCGATTAAGATTTTAGAAAATTTCGCCATAGTTTCCCCTAAACTATGGCGTTTTCCATATACGTATTTTAACCATGTTTAAGCCCCATAATCACAATCAATTTCAAATCAAGTTTCAAGCACCAACTTTGCATGTAAAATTTACTCCTAAACACTTTCATACTCTATGATCTTTATATATATATATATATATATATATATATATATATATATATATATATATATATATATATATATATATATATATATATTTTCTAACCACACTTTTAAAAATAATGACATCTTTATATTCTTTAACAAGATCATTTTAAATCTTCATATTTCTCATGCTTTCTAACCTTGTTCTTTCATTTAAACAACTTTGTTTAATACACTTTCAAGATCATCAAAGTGTAAACCATGGTTTTTAACTTTTTTAAAAGTTATATGTGTTAGAAATCATCTTCAAGTTGTAGTAAAGTTCATGGATCATGAGGTTGATGATCTTGTTTAGATCCAAGATGTTCAGATCATCATCATTAGCCTAGTTCATGCAAGATCATCATACTTAACAACCTACTTTAACAATATCATCAAGAGCATGCAAACTAATTAACACAAATCAACAAAATCATCACATAATATATCATTTTTATAGACTTTTTGTGTTATGATTAGGGTTTTAAACTTTGAATTTTGTGATGTTCAAGATGATCATTATGTACACCATGATCTACATATTATAAGAAACATAAAAATGATGAGAATGATCTTACAACTTTGCACAAGATTAAAGAAGCATTAAGATGGAGAAGATGATGGTGTAGAGACTTTAAAGTGCCAAGAACAAGTTCCCTAATGCATCTCCATGCTTGATCCTTCCTTATACCACCTTAATATTGCTTGAAATGGTTTAAAAATGGTTGTAAATGAAGTGAAAATGGATGTGTTGTGTAGGTTGTTTGTGGCCGAAAATGAACAGAAGAGAAGGAGGAGGTTTGCAATTCTTTGAAGTGTTGTAAAAATGGAAGAAGGTGATGGTGTTATGTTATAACTTCAAGCTCTTGAAATGTTAGTCAACACAAATCTTTTCCATCCATACCTTCTCATAACTAGCTAATGTAGGTTTGGGGGGGGGTATTGGCCAATTTTTGGGGTATGGCCATAAGATTTCTTTATTATTATTTTTTACATATTATACATGTGCTAAATAATAAATTGTAGATATTTTGGCAATTAAGGTAATCTTGCATCATTAGGCTACTAATGATGTTTAAGGTGTTAAATGAAGTCTAACTAGTTCACTAGTTTAGTGGGTATTAATTTTTGGATGATAAAATACCACTAGTTCGTTTATCTGCACAAGACCGGATAATATATGAAAGTAGTGTCATAATACCGGGAGCGATAGTTTTGATATACCATTGATGCTTCGGGGTTTATTTAAGATGTGTAATACCATTTACTAGTTCTACGAACATTGTAAAAGTTGAGATTAGTGTTGCGGACAAACATAATGGTAAACTTTTATGCGGATCGGACAATTTATAAGTATAAGCGTTTTTCGGAAAGTTAAGGTGTTATTGCATTTTGGGTGTCCCTAATTAGGGATTTTGTTCATGTTTCAATAACCACATGCTTTCATGCCATTCATTGATCGTTTAGACAGTTTTCAGAACTTGCTGGCATGAATAGTGTGTTTAGTGAATAGTAATTTTCAGCATTTAGCCAACACATTCGGACATAGTTTGTTGTTTTCTCGCGACGCGACAAGTGTAACAATATCGTTTGTAAAGTTTAACCATGTCCTATGATTGCTAGACTTTGTATGACCTAATCATGTATCAATTAAGTCATAAACGATCACAATTAAATTTATAATTAATTGTTAAGTTATACGGAATTATCATTATTTTTGCCGATTGTCACATTATCATATCGGACATGTGTCCGGTATCTGGTTTAACCGGTATTACCGACATCTAAAATATTGGTAAATGATGCATTTCATTTGAGTAATCTAGGGTAATATATAGGGGCCTTTAGGTCAATTAATGAGAAGCTAAAGGGTAAAACTTGTTGGTATAAAATAAAACACTCAGCCATGGATGCTCTCACGCTCAAAACCCTTTTTCACCACCCTCTCTCGTCTGGAGGCGGTACCTAAGGTAAATCCAATTTCTTTCTTATGATTTCTTATATTCCGCATTCAATTAACCCCCAATCATTTGGTTGATTAGGTCAAATGTGTGTGATTTCGTGTTTTCCTTATGATCCAACGGTTAAACCTATTCATAAATTGTTTGTTTGAAATATATCCGAATGTGTTGGTGAAAGCCATATTAATTGGTACGCAATAGCTTCGATCTTGTTAATTCCTCATGTTTGTGTATGCTCAATTTCAAATTCACGTAAATTTGGGTGCAATTTACACTAGCTGGTGTTGAAATTATATGTATGGATAATTTCTTTTTCTTTTTTTTTTTTTTTCATATTTTCATGTTATGATTGATTAAAGTGGCACAATTTGTGATTCTAGGTGTTTTGTCTGTAATTAGATCTGTAAATTCATTAAATTGTAATTTTAACCCTCATTATATTTCTTGCTAATTTTTGTTGCGTCTGTTACTGTTTACTTACATAGGGTAATATATGCATCCTTAATATTGTCCCGTGCATAAATGTAAGGATGAGCTCGGTACCAACTGGTACCGGTACCGAAAATCCCCAAAAGTGGGTACCGGTACCTGTACCGAATATACCTGATACGGTTCGGTACCGGTATTTGAGGGTAAAAATCGGTACCGTACCGGCAAAACATTCATATTCTTACCTTTTTTGTATTTGACGCTTCTATATGAAAGGCATGCAATGCTTGTGAAATGGTTCCGATTATAAGGATGAAAGAAGATGGGACCTGAGTTATATATATAGAGGTTTTTTTGGGGTTACTGTTGAATAAGTGAAAGAAGTATATCAAGTTTATAAATTATAAGTGTTCTATATCTATCAAATGAATGACAGAAATGTAATCTTTTGACCCAATGAAACGTCTTTTTAACGAGATTATTAGAGTGTCGTATACTTATAATAATCATAAATACAATTACATGTTGGATTGTTAGTACAATATGTACATGAGTACATCTTCAAAGTTTCATCATAACCCATGTTTAGAATTAGCCGAAGCTGTAATTCTCATTTTCTTAATCCTTACTTCTTGTTGTGTGTAATCAAATCATTTTACTTTTTCAATTTTGTCGCCTAGGAGTTATGGCATCGAAGTTGCATATGTTGCGTTCAAAGACGGCTGAAGCTTCAAAGCTTTTGTCCAAGAACGGAAACTCCTACTACAAGCGAACGCTAGAGGAGAACAAAAAATACATTGTGGATCCACCAACTATCGAAAAATGTCAACAGTTGTCAAATCAGCTACTTTACACTCGTCTTGCCAGGTTCGCCACATTACTCCTCTAATGTCTATTACTTTCAACATGTTTAACTCTAGACTTTGTTTTCTTGAATCAGCATTCCGAGTCGATATGATGCATTCTGGAAGGAGCTTGATCATGTGAAGCAACTAATAAAAACGAGGAAGGATCTTAAAACCGAAGATATGGGGATTGCTGCTCTTTTTGGGCTCGAGTGTTTTGCTTGGTACTGTGCTGGAGAGATTGTAGGACGAGGATTTACTATTACCGGTTACTATGTTTAGTTAACTTCTGATGTGAAGGTTAGTTCAACTCTTCTCGAGATAATAAGGTAGTCTACTTAGAAATGTAGTTTCTCGCACCAAATGCACTGAATGCAAACAGCCAATGTGTCGCAGCCGCTGCCAAATAATAACTTTTTTTTACTTTACAGCTTACGTTATTTGGTACAAGTGCATGTGTGTATGCGCGCATGATATAATTATATATGGATATCCAACATTGCAATTCCCTATGCTCACTTGACGTAAATCAATCGAACAAGACTCAGTTGGCTAAATAGGGCTCTTCATGGGCCTTGGACCGGACTGACCCGGTTGTAACTGGATTGCGAACACTTAGAAATGGGAAACGCCAACGGACAGATGGGATGCAATGGGCTGCAAAGAAAGAAGATAGAATCTCAAGTGGAATAATTAAATTAAGAACGTTAACATTTGAAAAGTTGAACATGCAAAGTTGTAAACTGGGTGACATTGTCTAAAACCAAGGCGCAATAGCACCACTTTAGTCGGGAACGGTCTGAAACCGACAATTGAGGAAAGATGGACTCCGTTAATACTTTAGTTGGTCGATCGTCGGTTTGGGTAGTCCAAACTATAATGAACCTAACCGAAAAAAAAAAAAAAAAAACTAGACCCCACCAAAAACCTAAACCCCCCACCCCCACTATCAAAAATCTAAAAAAAACTTAAACCCACAACCCCAAAAAACCTAAAAAAAAACCTCATAAGTATTGGGAGATTATAATTTGCAAGTACTTTTATATTCAAGTATTAATGGTGTAAAATGGTTATGTATAATTAACTAATTAGTATTTTTTTTTTGTGTACCAAACGCCTCACGTATATAAAGTTGCCTTGCGTCTAGCGCTCAACGCCTTGCCCTCTTTTGGAATCCTAGTGCCTCACGCATTGCCTTTTTGGGATCCAGTGCCTCATGCTCTTTAGCCTCTAAAACGGGCATGGTCTGAAACCGACAATTGAGGAAATATGGACTCCGTTAGTACTTTAGTTGGTCGATCGTCGGTTTGGGCAGTCCAAACTATGACTTGCTCATCAGTCATTTTTTTTTTCTTCATGATTTGATGATTAAACTTGGGTATTTAACCACATTTTGACAAAAATCTGGACGATTGGTATCCCGCTGATTGCCAATTTTTTTTTTTTTTTTTTAAAGACAATTTTTTTTTTTTTTAAAATAAAACTTTCATTGCCAAATTGAACCGTCAAAACAATAAAAATGCTCTAAAAATCTTACGAGCAAGCTAGAAAAAGATACCGAGAAATACCAACAGGGCACCGTAATATAAGTCAGACCAAGTACAAAAAAAAAACACGGGTTTGGCAAGAATTGGTCAGCAACCGAACCACCGGTTTGTAATGGGGTTGGGTTCGCCTCGTCAAAACCAGTTAAAACTAAATCAAACCGATCCTTTTGCACTTAAAAACCGATTGAAACCAAAACCAGACTTTTATTGTACCCCTCTACTATCACGAACTCTAAAAGTATGGACTGATGGGGTTCAAATAATCAAAAGTCAATTTTTCGGCCCATTCCACATATTGGGCTGAGTAATAGTTCCATGGCTTCAAATTAGGGTTTTGAAGCACAACTCACACTCCTCTTTATATACATTCACCTCAAAGCCGAACCAGATACCAAACCAAACTCTCTCTCTCTCTCTCTCTCTCTCTCTCATTGGCCTCCTGCGATCTTCACGGTAATCTTATCATTCTCACTAGTATTTCAATAGATCAAATCTCGTTTTGTACCTTCAATTTTAGGGCTCTATCATCAGAGTCAACAGCAGGCGTCGATTTATTGGCGACTTGACTGCCGCTTAGAGCCTATATTAAACTCCGGTTTAAGACCCATGGAAATTATTTTTATGTTTTCATGATACAATATATCGGATAAACATATATTCAATTTACGATCAGGCATACTTAGACACAGGGGCTCTGTTCCATCTCAAACAAGCCGCCTTTTGCACGGTGCCGATAAATTGCTACTTAATCACGATTGGAGGAAAATGCTTTTTTGCACATTTTTCTTCAAATTACTAGTAGCTAAATCCGATATGTTATTTTCGTAATTATTTGTTGTAAATGTGAAATATGTAGAATGGTGAAATTGCAGTGATGAGAAAGCTAACATGTAAGAAGATGCTCAACTTTGTGTTGAGTGTTTTCAATGAAATATTTTTGTTACGCTTGGCTTCTGAGCATACAATTAATCTCAACGTCACTAACTTTAATTTCATGTTTAGAATTACTGTAAGAAAATTGAACGACAAGAAATAACAATCACAAATACTTTTTTTGAGAAGCCGCAAACTTTGATTTTAATAATGTTATTATTGGTCGCAAATTCACTTTTTTTGATGGTTTGGTTATCATGAATTCGAGCCGTATTGGTAACCAAAAGTAAAAAATATGATGGTAAATTAAAAACACTTAAACGCTTGAGTTAATAATGCTGACGACAACATTTTAAATTACTGATTTGTTAAAACTAGAACTCTCACCCGCCGCACTCTTTAGTTATATATCGTATTAAATAAATGCAAATGTTTCTTATATGACCATGGTCTTGTGTGTAAAACATAGAAAAGAATAACTATGATGGACCTCTCAAACGGGAAAAGTAGAAGAAAAAACATTAAACTCCACACGCATATTGAGTTGTGTTAACTTGGAAAATTTAGAACGAAACATTAAATGGAAAATTTATGAAAGATGAAAAGTTTAAGGGATTGAAATTAAAAGTAAAAAAGTGTTGAGTTAAATTATAAAAGATGAAAAACTTTTTGTTAAAAGCAAAAAAATCAAAGGGGTTAATTACAAAAGATGAAAAGTTAGAATTAAAAGTGAATTATCAAATTAATCAAAGGGTTAAATTACTTAAGATTGAAACTTTGAAAAACTTTCAAAACATCATGTACAACACATATATGTATAAGTAACTTGCTAATTTATAGTACTTAAATTAAATTCATATATGATAATTTTAAAATTGAATGAACAGTGTAATATTATTATTAAATTAAAATTAGAATTAGAATTATTTAAAATTAGAATTAAGAGATTAGCAAATGGTATCGGCTGTAGGTAACGGTTTTAAATTTACCAAACCGGTGTATTTTCGGTACTGGTTCTGCACAGGTATTCACCGTTTCTTACCCTCAAATACCGGTGCTGTACCAGTACTGTCCGGTACCGAACCGTACCATACTAGGTATATTCGGTACCGGTACCCACTTATGGGGATTTCGGTAACGGTATTTTCGATACCGGTTGGTACCGAGCTCACAAATCCTGTAGCAACGCAGCAATGCAAGTAATTGCATCGTTTAGATTACTTTTCATACACACAGTAAGTAAATTGTTTTTCGTTTGAATGGGGTTTTATATACACAACAACTTATTTTGCTTTCTTTTTTGTTTTCTTTTGTAATGAATGAATTGTAGCATGTAAAATGAACTTGGATATTTAGAATATTGATAAGCAAATCGTATCAAATCCTGTAAACGAACCGGTATCGTATCAGTACCAAATCATTTTCGGTACCAATTTGGTATCCACCTTTTGGCGTTTTCAGAATCGTTACTTTAGGTTTGACACCGGTCTAGCACCATACCTGTATTTATTGATTTTTACCTTCAAATACCATACCGTATTGTACCGAGCATTTTCGGTGTCGGTACCTAATTTCGATAATTTTCCAGATCGGTACTTTCGCTGCCGTTACCGGTACCGAGCTCATCCATATTTTAACGTGTTAGCATCGTAATAACTGAACTGAAATCAACCGAATTTCCAACATGTAGGACGTGTGAGTCCTATTATTATATATTAGGTTATTTAAAATCGTTTTTTTTTATGACGGAGTGACTATTCTTACCACGTCATTTTATTTATGTTTTGATATTCGGTATCTGTTTGCCGTTGCTTACACGTCTTTTGTAGTCATTGGGTCCCGCCGCAACGCGCGGGCGGAAAATAACTAGTTAAATTAAATTAAATTGAATAAAATTTTTAGGGTAAAGTAAAGATTAGCCCATGCTTTGTGGTCCATCGAGTTTTTTGTTTGTTGAAGACACAAGATGCTTGTATATACATGTTCTACATGGATTTGGTATGGTGCAAACCACAAGTTGTTGCAAGTTAAATCAATATCGTTTGAACTAAATAACTAATTAGTTTTTATAATAAAACTGATAAGCCAATTACTGTTGTTATGGTATGTTAACTATAGGTAGTCTGTTTTTTTTGAACAACATCGACTTTATATATATAAAGCGGACAGCCAGAGGCTGAAAAAAGCCCAACAGAAACGATTACACAAAAGAAGAAATGTCAAAATCGGACCAGCCCGACCAAGCTATGCTATTATAGGTAGTCTGTTGGATGGATCACTCAAATCGGATGGACCAATCCAACCATTTTGGTTGCTTTTATGTAGAGTTTTAGAAATTGAAATAAAATTTTGTTTAGAGAAAACAAACAAGTAAAAAAATAATTAAAATAGTTACTTGAATTTACCTCCCTCGCTCTTCTTATCTTAAAAAATTAGGATAAAAATGTTGCACAGAGACTATAAATGTGAATCTTACGGCATTTATGTGGTAAATCAACCGTCAAATGGTTATACCATGTTCTGTATTTGGATGTCACGGTGGCAATGATGTGTAGACGTAGGTTTCCATTTTCTCTTGGGAGATGCACGTTAAACTCCCACTTAATATAGAGTGAGACACTGATTGGCAATGATAGAAGACTTGGGGAAACCTTAGATCGATCCTAGAGCTAAATGGGGTTTACCGGTAATTTCCCCGTTGTGCCTACAGGCGGGTGGGTTACTGGATTTTCTCCGAAATTGGTGATGGACTTGGGTTATTCTCGAAGTACTCAGTTTTGTCCAGCCGTTCAAAAAAAATTGGATGTCGCTGCACACGCACTCAGGTTTTGTTTAACATCAAGATATTAACTTTTTTTATGTAATATAGAGCATAATTGTTTTTAAAATAACAAACTTCATTCTCATGTTCCTATCACATAGCTGTGCGATGTATTTAAATGAATTGAGCCTTTAAAATATATTAACTCATATATGTGTTAATATATTATATCTAGTGATCATAGAAGTGTAACTCTTCAAAGAAAAAAAAAATCATTTGTGCTATGGGTTATGATAAGGAATGAATAATATAAAAGGAATATCAGATATTTTTAAACGTTTGTAACTTTGGTGTTTACACCTGGAGAGCTAATATACAAATGGTTTTTTTACCTATGGCGTCAAAATTGAACATTGCGTTTTATTGATAGTCATGGTGATTTACATGGCTGCTAATTTTTGCATAATGTTTTATCTTGTCAATGTCAATTTGAACGGGGTTTAACAATTGCGTGTAAAACACTAAAACTACATATAGTGTTTTACACTTATTACACAAGATGTTTATATTATTAGTTTTAGATTTTGAAGCCAAGTTGCACGTATTATTTTATCTTAGCGTCATTTTTATGCATGATATTTTACATTTGGATGTCAAATTACACATGATGTTTTACGTAACCGGTTGTTTGAATTATTTTTTCAAAGATAACCATATCTCAAACCACAAATCATTTTCCTCCTTACAGTTACATCATTGGTTTGATTTCATGATCTCAGTCTACATTATGCCCAATGATGTTAGCATGAATGTAGAGTTTGACACGACTTAGGGTTTTCGGTAGTAGTGACAACTGGACCACTAGGTGTGGTGGTTGAAACAAGAACGTTGGCCATGGATGATCAAAGAGAGAGTCGTTCTTAGCTTGTGAGTCCCATGGCTAGCGCCAAAGAAGAAACAATCACATAAAGGGTTAATAGCTAAAAAGATCAATCTGCTCTTCACTTAACAGTTAAAATTAATAGAGTTAGAGCTAAAGCACGTAACATTTGTAAACATAAAGTACAAATCCCATCAGTTTTAAAGGTAATTTTTATAATTTAGTCATATACGTGCGCACACACACATGTATAAATGTCTGTGTATTCTTCATATGTATTAGGTTTTACATTTTAAATATTATATAAACATAATAATAATTTTAGGCCAATTGGATTTTAACACCTTTAACTTTGAAGAATTGGCCGATAACACCCACAACTAACACTTTGATCTGTGACACCCCAAACTTTTAATTTTGTTTGTCATTTCACCACTCAGTTAAAAAATGACTAACTGAGTTAGTCTTCCATCCTAGCTGGCATCCTACGTGGACTATTTTTGCCGATGTGGCACATCATCTAATCTGAACCTGAACCAAACTTAAAACGATTTGAACCAAACACCCGAACATCATCTAATCTGAACCTGTCTTGAACAAAGCTGAGCCACCACATTCCTCCGCCACCATCGCCGTCGGACCACCTCCATGTCGCCGCTATCGCCGTTAATCATCATCATCTTCAACTGTCAGAACCCATCGGATAAAGACTAAGACCGCCGTTAATCATCATCATCTTCAACTGTCTTCGACTGCCGGACTGAGTCTCGGACCGCCGCTGCACTATTGCCGGTGTCGGAGAAGACGACCGGAGCTTCTCTCTCTTCTGTTTTCTCCTCTCTCTCTCTCTCTCTCTCTCTCTCTCTCTATCCGTCACTCACCACCACCCGACAGTGGTGGTGGTGCTCCGTTTTGATGAAGCTAAAAATTGGGGGCGTGTTCCACCGGGAAACATCTCGATCGACAACAGGAATGACGGTCGGCACCTCCTGGACTCGTCGTAAGAACCTCCGGTCACCGGAGATGAGGGCGAAACAGAGGCAGGATGTAGGTGTGCAGGTGATTGTCGGCTAAAACGTGATTTTGGGGGTGCTGTGGGTGGTGTTTGGCGGAGAGGGTGAGACGCCGGAGCGCCGGTGATGCGGATCCGGTCATCGGAGCTCGTGAGGATGAGAGAGAGGCAGAGAAATGTTGTTGGCTGCAAGTTTATGATTTAGTGTTTTCTCCAAATGTTGCAAATGAAGTGAGGTTTTATACCCATGAATGTGCCACATTGGCAAAAATAGTCCACGTAGGATGCCAGCTAGGATGGAAAACTAACTCAGTTAGTCATTTTTTAACTGAGTGGTGAAATGACAAACAAAATTAAAAGTTTGGGGTGTCACAGATCAAAGTGTTAGTTGCGGGTGTTATCGGCCAATTCTTCAAAGTTAAAGGTGTTAAAATCCGATTGGCCATAATTTTATTATAATGTATCTTTTAAAAATAAACTTTTTTTAAAGTAAATGAAAATAATTTGATTGGTATGTTATGCCTGATTTGATTAATGATTAGTTATTTTAAAAATTAGGATATAAATTATGGTGATGACATGTGTCCAACTTTATATTTATTAAGTAGTAGGTTATCTATCACATTTTTCCAAATTTGATAGTTCTAGTATACGTAGTTGTAGAAAACCGACTAGGTCATATATCCTTAGGACCCTTTTTAATAGTGTATTCTTATTTATAATCCTTCTCAACCAAAAGTTTGATCATATCATATGATTAACTTCTTCCTAAGTTTTTGAATCAAATACATCAAGATCATTATCATCATCATCATACTCAGTAAATCCTACCAATAGCAAAGCTAAGGTAGGGTCTGAGGAAGGTAAAATGTAGACAGCTTATCTCTATCTCGTAGAAATAGAGAGTCTGCTTCCAATAAGACCTCCTGCTCAAAAATTAAATACATCAAGATAATTAACCTAAACATTAGTATCAACGTAAAAATCTTCAACGTCATCTTCATCATTACAAGGGTTGAGGGTGGGTACAAATAGCAAATTGTTAAAGTGTTACTACGGTTAAGATCAAGGGTTCAAGACTCATTAAAAAACAATTAATGGAAAATTTTCTGCTAAAAAAATCTTCATCATTATTGGTCTCCACTTCATCTTCATTAACATTAGCTTCAACATATCAACATGGATATCATCAAAATGAATTATTTTACATTGTTAAGGGTGGAGGGTTGGGTACAAATGACAAAGTCATAAGTTTCAAGGCTCTTTTAGCATTTTTGAAAGCGAAATTAATAGAAAAAATCTTTATAATTCATACTTTTTTATTTCAAATGAAGAATTTTCATTGTAAATTACTTAATTATTTCTTTGAACATTGTAGATTGTAAGTAGAATTTCATTAACTTTAGTTGTTGATAACTTCTTTTTGGATATGCTATGGTTACTTTAATAGTCAAAAATTTGATCATTGATACATCTATGCTCTTTCAAAAACAAAAGGCCAATTATCTTTTTAACAAATTTATTTTTTCTATGAACAAGTTCTTATTGGATATGCTATGCTTACTTTAACAGTAAAAAATTTGATCATTAATACATCTACGCTCTTTCAAAAACAAAAAGCCAGTTACTTTTTTAACAAATTTATTTTCCTATGAGCAACATGGTTTAAGGGGTTGTTTGGCAGCCTTTTAATTATTCTTTTAAAAGGCTATCTCTAAACCAGTAAGAGATAAAGATGTTTGGTTCATAAAAATAATACCTCTCAATGTCTAACCTGGACTCAAGTTTTATGGAAGATAAAGTAAGAGATAAAGATGTTTGGTTCATAAAAATAATACCTCTCAATGTCTAACCTGGACTCAAGTTTTATGGAAAGATTTTGGGGTACTTCGATCAGTGATTCTGTAAGTATGAATGCCCGAGGTCGTTCGGGAGGTGTTTTTTCGGTTTGGGATCCAAGTACATTTCAGAAGACGGAGGTTGTCTTTGATGACACTTTTCTGCTTGTTTCGGGAGTTTTGGGCAACTCGGGTAACATTATCAATGTCGTAAACGTGTACGCTCTTAGAGATGTGGTCCTTCACCATATTTTATAGGACAAGCTGCTTAGACTAAGGTTCGAGCATCCTGGAATGTGGTTCTTCATTGGCGATTTTAATAAGGTTAGGTACATCGAAGATATACTTCATTCAGTTTTCGATATTCGGGGAGCTATGTTATTTAATGAATTCATCAAGGACGTTGGGTTATTAGAATATTCTTTGGGAGGTTCGAGTTTTACTTTTATGCCTTTAGATGACTCGAGCATGAGCAAATTAGACAGGGCCTTGGTGTGTGATGATTTTATGCAGCTTTGGCCTGCAGCAAAATTCGTTGCTCTTCCTCGATTTCTTTCAGACCACTCACCTATCTTGCTATCTTGTTCAATTTTAGACTTTGGCCCGATTCACCCTCTCAATGCCTCCTCGCAAGGATTCCACCACCAGTGACGACCCCATCGCTTCCCTGATGGAAGGCATGGAGAAAGTCCTATTGAACAATGAAACTTCCACAGTGAATTTCAAAACCCTTCAAAACACCCTTAACACCTTGGTTTCCTCCATCAACAAACATACTAAAGCCCTTACCGCCGGTCCATCGTTTACCCAACCACCACCGCACAAGCGAGTCATTCCACCCGACTCCAACGCCCGTACACCAAAAATTCACCTACCCATTTTCGATGGAACCAACCCGCTTGACTGGATCTTCCAAGCGGATAATTATTTCACCTACTATTCGGTTCCGGTCGATCAACGTATTACCTTAGCCGGGTTCTATTTCACCGGCAAAGCGATTAGTTGGTACAAACATTTGGCCAACAATCACTTATTAGGAACCTGGTGTCACACCCCAACCGATGGCGGAATCATCGGGGCGCGACACTAGGCGAATCAGATTGCTCAAGAGAATCCATAACAACTAAATTGCGACAGTATTTAATGCGTTCATTATCCCATAATAATAAACAATTACAATCACATAAGCTGTCAGGAATTTCATGTTTTCCCAAACAATACAAATTCGACAACCTAGATTTTAGGTGTGTTTCTAGACTTCTTAGCATGATTTGATGTAGACTGCGACTAAACCTGCAACATACGTTAAAACAACGTCAATACAAAAGTATTGGCGAGTATACAAGTTTTGATAGCAAAGCGTAAATAGATGAAAAGTGTTGCGAATACCAAATACATAAACGAGATACCTCAAGATACATGCATATAAGACAGATACTACCAGCTAAGTCACTCGAGCTGCGATTGTGATTGCTATTCATCCTAACTAGACCCCGTCGGGTTCTATAGTACTATACTAGTTAAGGCGGGACCTCGCGAGTATAAGTCCTAACACATATGTAACTAGCATCACGTGTAAATATACATAACAGTTATTCGCAAGTGATAAACAGTTTGATTGAATAATTCGTTTTGATAACTTTGATTGATAGGAACGTATGTTACACCCAAAATGCGATAAAAAGGGTTCGAGTATACTCACAGTTTATGTTCACCAAGTAAACACAATCTTGGATTGAAGGGAGCGCGTCTGAGATTAGCCTGATTGCAGAATAATAGCGTAAGCGTCGAACGGTGCGTTAAGCGGTGGCGAGTGAACCAAGTGTCGAATGGTAACCCGATCGGATGGCAATCCGATCGGTTGGTCATTCGATCGGATGTCAATCCGTTCGGATGGTCATCCATTCGAATGGCCATTCGTTTGGATTGACATTCGTTTAGGATGGATGTGTTGGTGTATGATGGCTTTGAAGTTTTCGTTGTAGTATTCTGAAAGCAGAGAAGTATCTCTACCCTTCAGGTCGTCCGATCGAACGGCGGTTCGATCGGGTGGCGATCCGATTAGTAGGACACTTAGTGAGAACAAGTTCACAGCAGGTTGTCACTCGATCGGATTGCAATCCGATCGGGTGCCAATCCGTTGGTTATTGAACTTGTTGAAAATTGTTTAAGTGTTGAAGCTCCAAATGTCACATGGTCGGATGGTCGTTCGATCGGATGGCAATCCGATCGGACGGCAATCCGTTCAACATTCAGATCTTTGAAAAGTTGGAAATAAAAGCTTAAGTGTGGGACTAAGTGTAAGCCGATCGGATGGCTGTTCGATCGGATGGCAATCCGTCCCAACGACCTGATCGTCTTTAACACTTGACTGTTTTGAGAGTTTTGCGGTTTTCTCAAGACGGTATGACAACGTGCCAAACAACAGAAACCCCATCAAGACTTGAGTGACCCGATTGAACAGGAATCACCCTTGTCCGATCAGTCCACTGTTCGAGACGGTTGTTCATGTTTAACCCGAAATCGGTAGTCTCTTTGATAGAACTCAGATCTTGAGCTGACACATCACTAAGAAATAGTAGAAGATCAGAACGAGCTCCAATTCTATCGGTTTTGAGTGCATTGAGTGTAAAAGAGTTGAAAGAAAGTTGGAAAACCATCTTTCAATCCTTTTATCCATGAATATGTGTAGATCTATGCGAAAGTGTTGTTTAATCTTGTGGAAATCCTTCAGATCTGAGTGGTTCTTGGTGGAATGAGGCCAACACTTGAAGTTCATAAGAACTCCATGATGACATCATCCTGGAACACCTCAAATCTACTGATTCCACAGTTAGAAGTTTAGATTCAAAGGTGAAAATGATGAATCAGTGCGTGTAGATCATAGAAGTACAAGATTTGAGTTGAAAACTTACAAGGATCGCGAGAAATCGAGAGAAAAGCAAGCTTGAGCGTGCTGGTCGAGTGAGAGCTGTCACATCACTGTTCAAGTGATGTGACAAGTGCTATTTATAGGTGAAGAGGGGAGAAGGTGATGGAGTGCCATGGATCTGATGGCAATCCGATCGGGTGGCAATCCGATCGGATGGCCATCCGATCGAATGGTCATTCGATTGGTGGTCTCTGGCGAATTGCGTTTCGATGTTTCGTTTTGTTCGTTAAGCATTGCGATAGTTTGGTCACACATCTTCATACCCACATTCATATATTTATTATAATTAGTCACACAAAGGGTCGTATAAATATCCATATTTCAAAGTCTGCGTTGCGATAATCGAGTTGCGCGTTTCGAATATGCGTTGCGTTGCGACACATCACAGCTATCGAGGAGGGTAGAATGGGTCCTCACTCAACATCATCGTGAGCGTTAGTGTGTGCGATGCGATGTGTTATAGCGATAAAACATGCGTAATATGCGATTATACTGCGAAATAGTGACTTAAGCGATATGGCTACATTATGGTCCGAATCTCTGGTGCTAGGCGCAACGATTATAGCGAGTAGTAACGACGCACGAACGTGCGGGTTGTTATAGTCTCCCCTGCTTTAGGAAATTTCGTCCCGAAATTAATCCACAAGAAGGGTCGTGAGAATTGAGGCAAATGAGAGTAGCGATAAAAACGTCAATATAAGCGAGCGATCGATTGAATTTGGACGATTGAATTTGGACGAGCGAGAGCGTTGCGAATACTGGGCGATGGCGGCGAGTAAGACGATTCGTATAACAAAAGATGGCAACACACGGAAGGCGATCCAAAAGTGTTTTGAATTCTCGAAAAGTTGATTAATTCAGAGAGGTTTGGAGAAAACTTGTTTATGAAAAATCTTCCCACAGTACGGCGTTAAACTGCTTCAATGTTCACACCAGCGCTATGAAAGGAGTTTTATTAGGTTACTAAAAGATTTTAGGGTGACTAGAACTCGTTTTACGAAAAAAAATTCTCGTCACACGGTACTAACTTGAGTCGATTGTCACACCAACGTTACAAGAAAATCTCGTTTTGTACAAAGATTTTGATTACATTTTTTGTTAGAATAAGTCTTGTAAGAAAAGCTTTGTTTACACAAAGGTTTCAATAATATGCAAATTTTAAACTTAAAGTCGGCCCCGCATGGCACTTTTCCACGAAAGTTCGACAATATGGCTAAAACATTTATATATAGGAAGTACCAGCGGCGTATCCACCATGTTTTAGCCATATAGCTTCCGTCCCGTGAGGCGGTGTCATGCGTGTCGACATGGTATTGATAGATTTCGATTCCCTTGGTCCAAGCGAAAGATGGTTGGACCAAGTGTAAGAGAAGGATTTAGCAACTGAGCGATGAAGTCATTTTCGAACTCAGTTTAGTAACACGAGCGAGTGCGACAGGCGATAAGAGGTACGCGATAATCGATAACACAACACCAACATAATGAGCGAAGACGACGGCGATAAGCGAAAAGCGATAAGCGATAGCGACATCCGTCGAGCGATAAGCGATGGTTGTTGCGTTGCGAGCGATGGGAACATGCGATTTGATTAGATTAACAACACCACCAATTTTAACAAACATCAAGCCCCACATTTCCTTTTTCCACGAAAGTCTGCTGATATGGCTAAAACAATTATATATAGGAAGTACCAGTGGCGTATCCACCATGTTTTAACCCTATCAGTTTTGTCTCATGTAGCGAGGTCATGTGTGCTAACATAACACATATAGCACAGATAATACAGATAACGGTAAGCGATAGCGATAGCGATAAATGTTAAGCGATACGCGATGGGCGATGGAGCAATACACAAAGTGATAGAGCGATGCACACGATAAGTGATAGCGCGATACTCATATTAAGCGATTGAGCGAAACACTTAATAAGTGATTGAGAGTTGCGAGATAGATTCCAATGATAATGCGATTGCGAGCGTGTTGACTTACGAAAAGTCTAGCGATTACACTGTCACACCCCGAAATTATCAGAGCTGGCGTGACTGGACTGGTATCTTCATTGCACAGGGGAAGCAAATGAAGCTAAGACTTCTAGAAATTGAACGCCCACTAAGTACTCGACTCCACATGATTCTCCTATTCCAACCGTGCCTTAACTTTGAAATGCAACCTGAGAAAGGAACATGCGAAAAATCAACATAAAGTTGAGCGAGTTCATAGTTTGTTTGTAAAAGATTTGAAATAAATCTTTGGAATAACCGGTTTATGAAATAATATATGAAAAATTTGTATTTGTAACGATCTAAGTTCGTAAAACCATGTATTTGTAAAGTATGTATAACCGTCAATGCCCACCCTGACTTTGACTCCATGCCCGCATAATCCTATGCTTTGACTTTATATGAAATATGGTATGTAATTTGTAAAAATCAGGTATTTTTGTAAGTATGTATGTGACAACCCTCTCAAAACCAGGTATCCGTACGACTTAATTAATTATTAATTGTTGCCTAATTACTGTGCTTTACTGAGTTTGCTGATAAACTGCTACTTGATTGTTGGTACTTGTACATATCTGCATCATACTTTGATATTCCTGTCACTACACTACTTATTTATTAAACCTTAGTGACAAACATGATGCACAAAAGCACAGTAGCACTAAACGGATACACAGTGAACTTGCTGGTATAGCCAGCATCAGGCAAACACTGCCTCTAAAGGCCTGAATGAGCCAGAATTATTTTACTACACCCATAGTGTGTGTAGGGATACAAGGGTTGTATGATTACGTCTCTAGGAATAAGATATAGAGATTTGGACGTGCCTAAAACGAACTTTAAGCACAAAACACAGCACTTTTATCAACACACTAGCTTCTAGCTAAGTAATAAAGTGCCAAAATATGAGGAATTATTCCCGACACTTTGCAGAATAAATTGTGTCGCTAAAGATATTATTTATGACGCTTAACGGATATCTTAAGCACTTTAACGGATTACTATCCGACCGAACAACCGGACAATACCCGGAACATAAAAATATTGCCAAAATTAATATTAGTACTTTTCTGAGCCAGTTAGGGTCCCTGATTACCCTAACACCCGCTTTTAATGCATTAAGCAACTAACGAGGTTAGTACCTTAAAGTAACGCACTTAACCAAACTGAACCGTAACTGAACGTTTGAAAACGAACCGAGCACCATTACATCCTAAAGGAATCGGCCAACTAGTGGGACCCGGGGAGTACACCTTTATTATTTTATATTGGATTGCACGAGGATCGAGACGACTTTCTCTATAAATACCTCACTACCTCTCACACACACAAACACACACTTCACCTCACCACCACTCCCTCTCCCTCTCCCTCCTCTCGGCCGAGATCACCACCACCCCCACATCCGTTTTTCGGTTCAAGTCTTGACATTCCAAGGGCATACAAGTGTCGGTGGTTACGTACAACGGAGCTCGGAACAAACGGAACGCGGAGGACCTCTACCGTTTGCTATTATCCACGCAGTTTTCGACTAGTTTCTTCCCTAGCCCCGAGCTAGAGGTATAACGTTTAAAACTCATTTTTGGTCATGTCTAAAGTGGTTAAAAAGATATTTGTCGGTTGAATGTCGGTAACCCGCTTAATGGAACTTTAAAGTTTGCTAAAACGTGAATATCGTTGGTTAAAAGCTCAAAACGCGTGTAAATGTCGTAGTACTTGAATATGTTGATTAATATGGCCTGATCTACGATGTGGTGGCTCTCATCATCGTTTAACCCGACTTTGTTCGGATCGCGTATCTTGACATACACTTGTTTCTTGTGTACAAGGGTTAAAAGGTGAAACTCCACCACACGGGAAACATGAACTTGTGTAAAAATGTTTTAACATGAAAAATAGTATTTAAAACAAGCCGATCTACGTATGTACAAGTGGTATATTCGTAGGACCGGGTGTCGAGAAAATCATGTTTTAATAAAAATGGATAAAGTGTTAACAAATACGATTTCTATAAACTACAAGTATAGAAACACTTGTAGAATAAAAGATCCGACAAAATAACAATGTTTACAAAAATTGTCGGGAAGTTGTAAGAAGTAAGTTGTTCTAAAAACGAGGTTTTTGCAAGACTAAGTTATGTTATGTATAGATCCACTAAAAATAACGAGATCTACACCGTAGTTTTTGTAAAAAACTACAAGTTCATGAAACAACGCGGTTTTACATTCTAGTCTTCTATTTGATGTGTTGAAAATTGATTTGGTTGATTTGATAAATTGTTGAGATGATTTGTAAAAGAAAATGATACGCTTGAAAGCGTGGCCACCTCCAGTTACAGGGGAAACTCTGGCGAAATTTTCTAAAAATCTAACACTTAGAATTATTTAACAAGTGTTAGACTACTTTGACATGTTTTCAAAAATATATTTTCGCCACAACTTTATTTATAAATAATCGGAGGTGGGATTTTCACAAAACTAAAAGTGATAAATATTTATTCGGTAAATATATTTTGTCACCTCACTGTTTATGATTATTTTGTGAAGATATATATAAATATTATTTTTAGAGTAAAAATAATATTTACTAACCTTGTCAAGCCCGAAATAATACAAACGCCTTCACGGCAAACATATAAGTTACAACGGTAATTTCTATTACCACTTAATCACCAAAACGTAACTTACGCTTTATTCGGAAGTGTTCATAAGCACGTATATTGTCAATATATTATTTTGGGGAAATATTATGAGAAAAAGGAAATATATTATTTTTGAGAAAAATAAATATATTTTGGAATAAGAAATAAAATATATTAAGTGGGACTTAATAAAATGATATAAATACACATGTATTTAAATCCCCCATCCTTGGGAAGGAGAATGCGTATCAAATATATACACGGAACGGTTGTCTAACTGTTTCCAATGATGTAATCTATGAAGCTAAAGCACGGCCATCCGTCTAATAGAATTAGCACATGTAGGTCGTTGCACAGCACTTGGATATTGGATTGCTTGATTTTGTGACGCGCTCACTGTGAGTTCATGTCCCCCTTTTCTCTTAACTGTTTTCAGTTTTATAAACTGCGGGGGTGAAATACATGTTACAATGATTATGGATATGTTATACATGGTATGGTTAGCATAAGGAGGGTTATTACTTAGATCATGTGAGTGGGTAGGCAGAAACTTGAGGCCATTAATCCTCGTTGAGGACCGAGGGACAGGAGCGGTAGATCTATCTGGGTGTAGCGAGCCCAGCCCCAGGTCCAGCTGAACGGACCTCGGGGTGACTTAGTGCCCGACGCATAAATCCGCTAGGTTTGAGTCATCCCTACTTGCACTTCACACATATCAGTGGACTTGCAACCCATTGGTGATCTCTTTTATTTCCTTATTTGCTACATACCAGGGTTTTTGATAAAGATAAAGGTTTATTTACTCATTTTCGCATGAACTCGCTCAACATTATTGTTGATTTTTCAACTTACATGTATTTCAGGGAATTAAGGATCTGGCACGGTTTAGCAGGATTTCCCGCTGCATTTAGATTCAGAGTCATCCGGGGTTCAAGGCTCATGGCTCTTTCCTGGACAAGCCATGGCCCCTGAACCATGTTTATTTTGTTTGCATTATGGTAGTAGTTGTACTGTTTAAGACAAGTAATGGTTGTTGGGTGTTTACCCATTTAGACAATGTTTGACAATTTTATTTTCAATGGATGACTTTGCATGATTTTAAATTCATATAGCTTGTTATGGTTAAGCTATGGTATTAAGAAGTCACACCAAATTAACCACGCTTCCGCAAAGCCAGGGTGTGACAGCTTGGTATCAGAGCTCTGATCATAGCGAACTAGGGTTCATTTTGAGTCTAGACTATGATCACTAGGGCTCTCACGAAAATGTTTTTCTGCATACCACTTAAGTCCAGATCCAAAACTTTTTATAAACAAATGTTGAGCATATTTTATTATTTTAGGCTCAGTCTGGGAGGCTGAGGCTCGGTCTGGGAG
This sequence comes from Helianthus annuus, assembly GCF_002127325.2. Taxonomy (NCBI): domain Eukaryota; kingdom Viridiplantae; phylum Streptophyta; class Magnoliopsida; order Asterales; family Asteraceae; genus Helianthus; species Helianthus annuus. The sequence goes on along the minus strand of NC_035439.2, from coordinate 28,447,136 downwards.
GTCGAGGCTCGATCCAATCGATCGAGGTAGTTGTCTAGTGGGACTAGGGAGTCAGCCTGGGAGGCTGGGAAATGTTTGTCTAGTGGGACTAGGGAGTCAGTCTGGGAGGCTGAGAAAAGTTAGCTAGTGGGACTAGGAAGAACAGTCTGGGAGGCTGGGAGGCTAGTGGGACTAGGAGAAATATGTGATTATTATGTGGTAACTTGTGTGATTACCTGATTTACTGATATTTGTACATACTTGTGATTGTATTACAGACTCATGGATACCTCAGATACAGGAGATTCGGACACTACTGGACCCCGACCCATGGAGTCAGACGAGAGTATGTCATCAGAGCACGAGGTGCACACCTCGGATTATACCAGTACAGACGACGACGACTTTCAGCCGTTCGCACTACCTGACGGCGTCGATGAGCCCATCGTTGGTGGTCCTGCTGCGGATCTTCCTCTCGCTGTGATTCCCGCCCCGATTCCTCTTGCATCCTACCCAGCTTATGAGCTTATGCTTGATGCCGAGGCTGGTGACGATATTGATCTTTTCGATGATGAGCTATACGAGGACGAGGATCCTGACCCAGCTCTTTTGCCCGCTGGCGGTCTTTTGATGATCGCCGGTGCTCCTGCCGGAGACTCGCCTGTTCATTCTCCAGCTCCAGACTCCTTTGAGTCTGTGGCATCTGCTCCATCACATGTGGCGAGCACGCAGCTTTTCGTTCATGACTCGGATCCTGACCAGGCGTCATCTGCCGCCCCTATGCCGAGCTTTGTTTTTGAGCATGACGATATCGAGGATTCTGACCCTATATTTCCTCCTGGATTCGATCCAGACCGTGATATTGAGTTCGTTCATATGGACCAGCCTGTAGAGGACCCCGTTGACCCTGCCGACCCTTTTGATCCTATCGATCCGGACTTTGACTTCGATATGGCGTTTGACGATCCCGAGCCTGCAGTAGCTCCAGAGCAGGCCGCTGCTTTCGATCCCGCACATGAGCATGGTTTGGCACATGCTGATGTTCCTGTTGATCCTATTTTGGCGGGTCAGCCACTTGGCGATGTTCCTGTTGATGATATTCCTTTGTTAGATGCTGACCATGTTGTTGATCCTCTTGTTGACCCTCTGATCGCTGACATTCCAGTTGACCCTCATGTCGATCATATTGATCCTGTTGTTGCTCACGTTGATCCTGTTTTAGCTCCTGTTGATCCCTTGCCTATTGAGCCCGAGCATGCTCTGTTTGCAGAGCACATGGATCCCCCTGACGAGGAGGCTCAGCACGGTTGGATACCGGCTGACGAGGATGTTCCGCCGCTTCCTCCTCACCGCACTGATGCTCACCATCCTGAGTTCTCGTTTCAGATTCCTTCTGTCATACCTCCAGCGGGGCCTGGAGAGGGCTCTTCCGCCCATCCATTTGGCCATGTACCGATGCCATTACCTGTCATGCCTCAGTTAGCATCCATCCCATCTTCTGTTGCACCTATCGATCTTACCAGCGCGCCATTACTTTGGTCCTCTTCCTCACCCATGCCACCCACAGATCCATACCACCCATTTCATTTGGGCCATACTATTGAGGATCTTTTGATGTCATTTGTACACCAGCATGATTCCCATTCTCAGCGTTTGCAGGAGCTCGAGAGAGCTCAGTTGTCTTTTGGTCCATATCTTGGTCCGTCATCCTCATCTGCTCAGCCATTTCGATCATTTCCTCCTGACATTGTTGCTCGACTTTCGATCCTAGAGCAGCAGATTGCATCCGTGATCCGCACCCAGCAGGCCTTGGAGGAGGATTGGCTTCTCTTTCGCCGCCTACATTATCCTCCACCACCACCACCCTTCTAGAGATCATCGACGTTACCAGGGTAGACACCGGTGAGACAGCCGCGATTGTTATGCACAGCTTTTGAAGACCATTTGACTACACAGATTTTTGTTGATACATGTGATGTATTGATTGTATGCAACACTGATATGATGTATTTTGTACAGGGGTGATGTAACCCCTATGTGATTGATGGATGTACTAACACACTTACTCTGCTTATGGTCTTGATATATATGCAATCGCCGCATTCTCATCATATCTGATTTACTTGATTGATTATTTTTATATTTGGACATGGGATGTTGGACATGGGATGTTGTGTGTGATATATTGATAACATGAGATGTTATATGCTATTACTATTACTATATACGTATGATTTCTATGGCCTAATCGACGTACGCATCTTTAGAGAATGGCACCAAGACGTCAACCGCAGCCGATGCCCACGACTCAAGAAGAACTGCAAGGAATCATTGCTGCCGCGATTGCTCAGTATGCTGCATCGCAGGGAGGACCCAGCTGGAGTAGCTCCAACGGCAATGGCAACCAGAATCCCACTCATGGTAACCCTAAGTCTTTAAGACGTACCATGGTCTAATTGGATTCCTGTAGCAATTACTAATGCAGTCCCTATATTGAAACGAATGTGCAGGGTGCACCTTCAAGCAGTTTCTGGACTGTAAGCCCACAAACTTCGACGGCACGGGCGGTGCTGTTGCCTTCGTTCGTTGGGCAGAGAAGACTGATTCCACCATCCGTATGAGCAAATGTGCGATCGACCAGCAGGTCACTTACATTTCAGGGCTGTTTCTAGATGGAGCCCTATCTTGGTGGAACCTTCAAGTGCAAACTCTAGGCGAAGCTGCCGCCTACGCCCTGTCTTGGGCCGAATTGAAAGAGCTTATGCGAAGGAAGTACTGCTCTCGCGCGGAGATTCAAAAGCTTGAAACTGAGTTTTGGCACTTAAAGATGGAAGGGTCGAAGATAGCGGAATATGTTCAGAGATTCCACGATCTGTCTCACGTGGTACCTTATATGGTAACACCCGAGTTTAAAGAGGTTGAGCGCTTCATCTGGGGATTGGCTCCTCAGATAATCAGTATGGTGACTTCTTCCAAACCCGCAACCATCACAGAGGCCATTGATCTCAGTGTGGCTCTTACTGAAGAAGCGATTCGGTTAAACAAGTTCGATGAGATTGAACCCAAGAAAAAGGAGACTCATGTGGAGTCATCTAGTGGTAATAAGCGGAAGTTTTCAAGTTTCAAGCAAAGCACCGGGACGGTGGTCAAGAAGGGAGAATCGAATGCACCAACTCAAGATTCAGTTGGTGGTGGAAAGAAGAGCAGGGGATACATGGGTGCACAGCCCAAGTGCAACTCATGTCAAAAACATCATTCTGGTCGCTGCAGTCTAAGGGTTTGTGAGTCTTGTGGGAAGACTGGACATACGAGAGATTTCTGTTGGGCTAATGCTGGCCGGGGAGGCCAAGGAGGAAATGGAAATAGAAACAACCGTGGTGGTAATGGGAACCGCCCACAAGGAAATCAAGGAGGAAATGGAAACCGTGCTAACCAAGCAGGCACCGTGAACCGAAACCAGGGAAACCACCAGGCTGGGAACAATGGTGGAAACGGGCAGAGGCCCGGATGTTTTAACTGTGGAGATCAAGGGCACTTCAAAAGGAACTGCCCGGAATTGACCCAAGCTCGTGGAAGAGTTTTCAACATGGAGGCCAGGGAAGCGCGCCAGGATCCCAATGTCGTTACTGGTACGTTCCCTGTAAACCAACGCTATGCGTCTGTTTTGTTTGATACTGGTGCCGATTATAGCTTCGTATCGCTAGAATTTAAGAACATGCTTGGTTTAGCCGCTAGTAAGTTAGATATTCCTTATTCGATCGAGCTAGCTAATGGGAAGTTAGTAGAAGCCAATGAAGTGATTAGAGGTTGCGTAATCGAGTTAGGAGAGCGTGAGTTTGCTCTCGATCTACTACCAGTCCAGTTGGGAAGCTTCGACGTGGTAGTAGGGATGGATTGGTTAGCAAGTAACAAGGCGGAGATTGTTTGTCACGAGAAGATTATCCGTATTTCGACCGACAATGGTGAGACCATTGTTGTTCATGGAGAGAAGCGTGGGACGCCGTTGCGGACTATCAGCTGTCTGAAAGCAAGAAAGTGTCTGAAGAAAGGATGTGTTGCCTTTCTAGCACACATCGTGGATAAAAAGGCTGCTGAGCCGGAGATCGAAGACATCCCTGTCGTAAGGGAATATCCGGAAGTCTTTCCAGAAGACTTGCCTGGCTTGCCGCCTCAGAGGCAAGTAGAATTTCGCATCGACTTAGTTCCAGGCGCCGCGCCTGTGGCTAAGGCACCTTATAGACTTGCCCCGTCTGAGATGCAAGAGCTATCAACACAACTTCAAGAGTTGTTGGATAAGGGATTTATTCCGACCAAGCTTCTCGCCTTGGGGAGCTCCAGTTTTGTTTGTCAAGAAGAAGGATGGTAGTTTCCGTATGTGCATTGACTACAGAGAATTGAACAAGCTGACGATCAAGAATAGGTATCCTTTGCCAAGGATTGATGATCTGTTTGACCAACTTCAAGGTTCAAGTTTCTACTCCAAGATCGATCTTCGATCTGGATATCATCAGCTTCGGATACAGGAGGAAAGTATCCCGAAGACAGCCTTCAGAACTCGTTATGGGCACTACGAGTTCCTTGTCATGCCGTTTGGTTTAACAAACGCACCTGCAGTGTTCATGGATTTGATGAACCGAGTTTGTAAGCCGTATCTGGATAAGTTTGTGATTGTGTTCATCGACGACATCTTGATCTACTCAAAGACGAAGGCAGAACACGAGCAACACCTCAGAGCTATCTTAGAACTACTGAAGAAGGAGCAGTTGTATGCCAAATTCTCTAAGTGTGAGTTTTGGCTGAGAGACGTGCAATTCCTTGGGCACGTGGTAAATGAAAGTGGAATTCATGTGGATCCAACCAAGATCGAGGCGATCAAGAATTGGGAAGCGCCAAAGACGCCAACCGAGATCCGGCAATTCTTGGGTTTGGCTGGTTATTATCGAAGATTTATTGAGGATTTTTCAAAGATCGCTCAGCCATTGACGCTCCTCACGCAAAAGGATAAAAAGTTTGATTGGGGAATCAAACAGGATGAAGCATTTCAGTTGTTGAAGGATAAGCTTTGTAACGCGCCAATCTTAGCTCTACCGGAAGGTACCGACGATTTTGTGGTATACTGCGACGCTTCGCGTCAAGGATTGGGTTGTGTGTTGATGCAACGTCAGAAGGTTATCGCCTACGCATCACGCCAACTGAAAGTGCATGAAAAGAACTATACCACGCATGATTTGGAGCTAGGCGCAGTGGTTTTTGCTTTGAAGATTTGGAGACACTACCTTTACGGTACGAAGTGTACGATCTTTACGGATCACAAAAGCCTCCAGCATATATTCAACCAGAAGGAGTTGAATATGAGGCAAAGGCGATGGGTTGAGTTGCTAAACGATTACGACTGCGAGATCAAGTATCATCCGGGAAAGGCGAATGTGGTCGCCGATGCCCTAAGTCGCAAGGAGAGAATCAAGCCCATAAGGGTTAGGGCTATGGAAATGATTATCCAAACCGATCTTTCCTCGCGCATTCGAGCAGCGCAAAAAGAAGCTCTCAAGGAGGAGAACCTTGAGAAAGAATATCTCCGTGGGATGGAGAAGATATTGGTTCCAAACAAGGAAGGAACGTTATGTTTTGAGAAAAGGATTTGGGTTCCTTTGTTTGGTGATTTAAGAGAGGTTATTTTTGATGAAGCTCACAAGTCACGGTACTCTATCCACCCGGGAGCGGATAAGATGTACCAAGATCTTAAGGATTATTATTGGTGGCCTAGGATGAAAGGCGATGTTGCTATTTATGTGAGCCAATGTTTGACTTGCGCTAAGGTTAAGGCAGAATACCAGAAGCCTTCGGGACTTCTGCAACAACCAAAAATTCCCCAATGGAAGTGGGAAGAAATATCCATGGATTTTGTTACAAAGTTGCCAAGAACGCCTAAGGGCCATGACACTATCTGGGTGATAATGGATCGCTTGACGAAATCAACACATTTCTTGCCTATCCGTGAAAAGGATCATACAAGCAAATTGGCTGAAATTTACATGAGAGAAATTGTCACTCGCCATGGAGTACCCCTCTCGATTATATCCGATAGAGATGGAAGGTTCGTATCGAGGATATGGCAATCCTTCCAGGAAGCTTTTGGCTCGAAGCTGAATATGAGCACCGCGTTTCACCCGCAGACCGACGGCCAAAGTGAGCGGACGATTCAGACATTGGAAGACATGCTGAGAGCATGTGTGATGGATTTAGGCGGTAGCTGGGATAAGCATTTACCCCTGGTTGAGTTTTCATACAACAACAGCTACCACACCAGTATTGGTGCCGCGCCATTCGAAGCTTTATATGGGCGCAAGTGCAGGTCGCCGCTCTGTTGGTCTGACGCAGGTGATAGACAATTGGTAGGTCCCGATGTAGTTCAGGAAACTACAGATAAGATCGCGCAAATCCGAGATCGCATTAGCGCGGCTCGCGATCGCCAGAAGACCTACGCTGATCTGAAAAGGAAACCTCAAGAGTTTGAGGTTGGGGATATGGTTTTGTTGAAGGTATCACCCTGGAAGGGTGTAGCACGCTTTGGGAAGCGTGGGAAGCTGAATCCACGCTACATTGGTCCTTTTAAGGTTTTGAAGAAAATTGGAACAGTAGCATACAAGTTGGATCTACCTGCCGAGCTGAATAACGTTCACGATACATTTCATGTATCCAATCTTAAGAGGAGTCCAACTCAAGTTAACGTTGCCATTCCTACCGACGAGATTCATGTTGATGACACGCTCCACTTCGTTGAAGAACCTGTTGAGGTCACGGATTGGAAAGTTAACAAGACCCGCCGGAGCAGTGTCAAGCTCGTCAAAGTTCGCTGGAATGCTAGACATGGTCCCGAATTCACCTGGGAGCGTGAAGACCGAATGAAAGAGAAATACCCCCACCTGTTTCCTAAGAACCTTGCTTCTTCAAGCAGAACCTAAATTTCGGGACGAAATTTATTTAACGGGGGGAGAATGTGACAACCCTCTCAAAACCAGGTATCCGTACGACTTAATTAATTATTAATTGTTGCCTAATTACTGTGCTTTACTGAGTTTGCTGATAAACTGCTACTTGATTGTCAATACTTGTACATATCTGCATCATACTTTGAAATTCCTGTCGCTACACTACTTAATTGCTGAACCTTAGTGACAAACATGATGCACAAAAGCACAGTAGTACTAAACGGATACACAGTGAACTTGCTGATATAGCCAGCATCAGGCAAACACTGCCTCTAAAGGCCTGAATAAGCCAGAATCATTTTACTACACCCATAGTGTGTGTAGGGATACAAGGGTTGTATGATTACGTCTCTAGGAATAAGATATAGAGATTTGGATGTGCCTAAAACGAACTTTAAGCACGAAACACAGCACTTTTATCAACACACTAGCTTCTAGCTAATTAATAAAGTGCCAAAATATGAGGAATTATTCCCGACACTTTGCAGAATAAATTGTGTCGCTAAAAAAAAAAATATTATTTATGACGCTTAACGGATATCTTAAGCACTTTAACGGATTACTATCCGACCGAACAACCGGACAATACCCGGAACATAAAAATATTGCCAAAATTAATATTGGTACTTTTCTGAGCCAGTTAGGGTCCCTGATTACCCTAACACCCGCTTTTAATACACTAAAACAACTAACGGGGTTAGACCTTAAAAGTAACGCACTTAACCAAACTAAACCATAACTGAACGTTTGGAAACGAACCGAGCACCATTACAACTCAATGGAATCGGCCAACTAGTGGGGCCAAGGAGAGTACGCTTTTGAATATTTAATTGGATTGCACGAGGATCGAGACAACTTTTTCTATTTAAACCCCTCACCTCTCACACACACAAACACACACACCTCACCTTCACTCTCTCTCCCTCTCCCTCTCCCTCCTCTCGGCCGAGATCACCACCACCCCCACATCCGTTTTTCGGTTCAAGTCTTGACATTCCAAGCATACTCAAGTGTCGGTGGTTACGTACAACGGAGCTCGGAACAAACGGAACGCGGAGGACCTCTACCGTTTGCTATTATCCACGCAGTTTTCGACTAGTTTCTTCCCTAGCCCCGAGCTAGAGGTATAACGTTTAAAACTCGTTTTTGGTCATGTCTAAAGTGGTTAAAAGGATATTTGTCGGTTGAATGTCGGTAACCCGCTTAATGGAACTTTAAAGTTTGCTAAAACGTGAATATCGTTGGATAAAAGCTCAAAACGCGTGTAAATGTCGTAGTATTTGAATATGTTGGTTTTTATGGCCCGATCTATGATGTGGTGGCTCTCATCATCGTTTAACCCGACTTTGTTAGGATCACGTATCTTGACATACACTGGTTTCTTTGGTACAAGGGTTAAAAGGTGAAACTCCACCACACGAGAAACATGAACTTGTGTAAAAGTGTTTTAACATGAAAAATTCTCTCTCCCTCTCCCTCTCCCTCCTCTCGGCCGAGATCACCACCACCCCCACATCCGTTTTTCGGTTCAAGTCTTGACATTCCAAGCATACTCAAGTGTCGGTGGTTACGTACAACGGAGCTCGGAACAAACGGAACGCGGAGGACCTCTACCGTTTGCTATTATCCACGCAGTTTTCGACTAGTTTCTTCCCTAGCCCCGAGCTAGAGGTATAACGTTTAAAACTCGTTTTTGGTCATGTCTAAAGTGGTTAAAAGGATATTTGTCGGTTGAATGTCGGTAACCCGCTTAATGGAACTTTAAAGTTTGCTAAAACGTGAATATCGTTGGATAAAAGCTCAAAACGCGTGTAAATGTCGTAGTATTTGAATATGTTGGTTTTTATGGCCCGATCTATGATGTGGTGGCTCTCATCATCGTTTAACCCGACTTTGTTAGGATCACGTATCTTGACATACACTGGTTTCTTTGGTACAAGGGTTAAAAGGTGAAACTCCACCACACGAGAAACATGAACTTGTGTAAAAGTGTTTTAACATGAAAAATAGTATTTAAAACAAGCCGATCTACGTATGTACAAGTGGTATATTCGTAGGACCGGGTGTCGAGAAAATCATGTTTTTATAAAAATGGATAAAGTGTTAACAAATACGATTTCTATAAACTACAAGTGTAGAAACACTTGTAGAATAAAAGATCCGACAAAATAACAATATTTACAAAAATTGTCGGGAAGTTGTAAGAAGTAAGTTGTTCTAAAAACGAGGTTTTTACAAGACTAAGTTATGTTATGAATAGATCCACTAAAAATAACGAAATCTACACCGTAGTTTTTGTAAAAACTACAAGTTCATGAAACAACGCGGTTTTACATACTAGTCTTCTATTTGAAGTGTTGAAAATTGATTCGGTTGATTTGATAAATTGTTGAGATGAGTTGTAAAAGAAAATGATACGCTTGAAAGCGTGGCCACCTCCAGTTACAGGGGAAACTCTGGCGAAATTTTCTAAAATCTAACACTTAGAATTATTTACAAGTGTTAGACTACCTTGACATGTTTTCAAATATATTTCGCCACAACTTTATTTATAAATAATCGGAGGTGGGATTTTCACAAAACTAAAAGTGATAAATATTTATTCGGTAAATATATTTTGTCACCTCACTGTTTATGATTATTTTGTGAAGATATATAAATATTATTTTTAGAGTAAAAATAATATTTACTAACCTTGTCAAGCCCGAAATATTACAAACGCCTTCACGGCAAACATATAAGTTACAACGGTAATTTCTATTACCACTTAATCACCAAAACGTAACTTACGCTTTATTCGGAAGTATTCATAAGCATGTATTGTTAAAACATTATTTTGGGAAAATATTATGAAAAAAAGGAAATATATTATTTTTGAGAAAAATAAATATATTTTGAAATAAGAAATAAAATATATTAAGTGGGACTTAATAAAATAAAATAAGTATACATGTATTTGATTTCCCCCATCCTTGGGAAGGAGAATGCGTATCAAATATATATACGAAACGGTTGACTAACTGTTTCCCAAAAATATAATCTATGAAGCTAAAGCACGGCCATCCATCTAATAGAATTAGCACATGTAGGTCGTTGCACAGCACTTGGATATTGGATTGCTTGATTTTGTGACGCGCTCACTGTGAGTTCATGTCCCCCTTTTCTCTTAACTGTTTTCAGTTTTATAAACTGCGGGGGTGAAATACATGTTACAATGATTATGGATATGTTATACATGGTATGGTTAGCATAAGGAGGGTTATTACTTAGATCATGTGAGTGGGTAGGCAGAAACTTGAGGCCATTAATCCTCGTTGAGGACCGAGGGACAGGAGCGGTAGATCTATCTGGGTGTAGCGAGCCCAGCCCCAGGTCCAGCTGAACGGACCTCGGGGTGACTTAGTGCCCGACGCATAAATCCGCTAGGTTTGAGTCATCCCTACTTGCACTTCACACATATCAGTGGACTTGCAACCCATTGGTGATCTCTTTTATTTCCTTATTTGCTACATACCAGGGTTTTTGATAAAGATAAAGGTTTATTTACTCATTTTCGCATGAACTCGCTCAACATTATTGTTGATTTTTCAACTTACATGTATTTCAGGGAATTAAGGATCTGGCACGGTTTAGCAGGATTTCCCGCTGCATTTAGACTCAGAGTCATCCGGGTTCAAGGCTTATGGCTCTTTCCTGGACAAGCCATAGCCCCTGAACCATGTTTATTTTGTTGCATTATGGTAGTGGTTGTACTGTTTTAGACAAGTAATGGTTGTTGGGTGTTTACCCATTTAGACAATGTTTGACAATTTTATTTTCAATGGATGACTTTGCATGATTTTAAATTCATATAGCTTGTTATGATTAAGCTATGGTATTAAGAAGTCACACCAAATTAACCACGCTTCCGCAAAGCCAGGGTGTGACAGCCACACCTTACCATCCGCAAACGAGTGGACAAGTCGAAGTGTCCAACCGTCAAATCAAGGAGATCCTCATGAAGACGGTAAGAACGGATAGAAAGGATTGGTCGAGCAAGTTGGATGATGCTTTGTGGGCGTACCGTACGGCCTACAAGACTCCGATTGGCACAACACCTTACCGGATGGTGTATGGTAAGGGTTGTCACTTGCCAATGGAGTTGGCGCATCGGGCGCATTGGGCGATCAAGACAGTCAACGCGGATTACGATGAGGCGGGTAAGTTGAGGAAGTTGCAATTGAGCGAGATAGAAGAGATTCGAGATGAGGCATACGAATGTGCATCGGCTTATAAGGATAAACTAAAGAAAGTACATGATGCGAAATTGCGCAAGAAAACGTTCGAAGTGGGGCAGAAAGTTTGGTTGTACAACTCACGATTGAAGATGTTCGCGGGCAAGCTTAAAAGCAAATGGATGGGTCCGTATGTTATTCGAAGAGTTGGGCGATTTGGTGATGTAGACATTCAAGACGAGCAAACATTGAAACAACAAACGGTGAACGGTCACCGCTTGAAGCCGTACTTGGAAGGAAATGACATCAACAACTTGGAGCTTGACAAAGCGGGCTATATCTTACGCCCGGTTGATGAGGAACAACCATGAGAGGCCCAGGTTTGGTGGTAGTGTACATAGTAGTTTTGTTTTGGTTTTGTTTTGTATATTTGCACAATTGCCATAGTTCCTCGAAGTCCGTGTTCGAAACAAGTGTGGGGATGTTCGGGTCACGAATTGCTCTTACATTGTGTTGAGGACAACACGGGATTTTTGAGGGGGTAGGGTAATTTTTACAAGTTTTGAAAAATTAAAAAACATAAAAAAATCGAAAAAATTTAAAAATCTAAAATTTTTCACATAACACCTCAATTTTCATCAAAGAAGAGATGCCCAGTGAGCACCGTAATTTACGGTACAGCCGTAGTTTACGGTGGCTGTTCAAAAATGTGGGGCTTTACGGTGAAAGTCTCCTGAGTTACGGTGAAGAATAGATATTCAACGATCACCGTAAATTACGGTCATACCGTAATTTACGGTGGACTTAAAAATGTGCTGAGGCTTTACGGTGTAAATCTACTGTGCTACGGTGAAAAAAATGATGTTCAGGTCTCACCGTAATTTACGGTGAGACCGTAAATTACGGTACGCAGGGGATTAGTCTCCGTCGGTTGGGGTTCCGCAATTAAGAAAAAAAAAATAAAAAAAAATAGAATAAACAACATCACATGACTTTAACCCCAGCCACATATTCTCTACACTCCACACTCTTCCATCACCATCATCTCTCTCTCAAACAAACCCACAAACCTCCATAGCTTCTTCTACTTTCCATCTTTCATAAACCCTTCAATTTTTGTCCAAATCAAGTGGAATTTTGGTCTAACTTGACTAATTTTTCACAAGCTTTGTGATTGTGAGGAGAGATTTCAGAAAAAACGAAATTTTGGGGTCCGAATTCGAAACCCTAGTTTGAGATAATTTGGGGGTTTTGGAGTTTTTGGAGTTTTTGGGTTCACAAGCACTCTTCCATCTTTAAACAAGGTATGAACGCTTATTTTGTTATATTTTGGTGCTACATTGTGAAAAGTAAGGTGATTTAGGTTATTTGCTCTTGCCCACTTGCTTGTTGTTATGATATGATTATGAGATTGATTATTGAACATGGTTTGTGGTTGTAGATTTAGGATATATGGTTAAAGTAGTGAACTTTTGGGATGTTCTACATTGTAGAGACATCATGCCCAATTTTTGAAAAATTCTTGATACACTTTTGGTTCACTAACATCTACAACCATGATAACAAGCAAGTGTGGGGATGATTTTGAAGAGAGGGTTTAATTTGGTGTTTGTTTTTGTTGCTTGCCTCATGTGTGTAGGAAATGGCAAGGACAAAGGAACAAGCTGGTTCAAGTTCGTCTTCATCAAAAGGCAAGGGCAAACAAAAGGAGCAACCACCAAGAAAGAGGCAATATATGGGTAGGGTTAGTGAAAGCGAAAGTGAAGGCGAAGAAGAGAGGGCGTTAGACCCGAGTGAAAAGCCGGTATGGAACTCGGGGTCTTTGGATGATCAACCCGAGATTTGGCAGCCAACACTTTACAATGATTGCATGAATAAGTTGAAAAACAAGGCAGCCGCATTTATTTGTGAGAAAGAAGTTGATGAGCCCCAATTTGGCCAGTTCGGGGTGTTTGCTAAGTTTCGCACTTTAGGTTGGGAAGGGGCGCTTAAATGCTTCGACAAAGACAAGAGTAACCTGTTTATGACAGAGATTCAAGAGTGGATGGCGACCTTACAATTACACAATTTTAACAAGCCATCACAGATGAAGTTGATTGGGAAGGTACATGGGGTACCGGTGGAGATGTCATTCGACATGTTGAAGAGGCTGGGGAAGTATGACAGTCTCCCGGCTAAGGAGTACATGATTCCCACACGTGATGACTTATTGCTTAAACCAGAAAAGCATGTGAGATGGAACGACATGTTGGCAGCATTGTTTTTGCCCGGTAGATACAGTGGTATTCTATACCGGAAGAACTTGAAGATTGAAGCTAAATTGCTGCATACAATCTGCCTTCTCAATGTCATTCCAAGAAGGGGAGACAAAGAACAGGTGAGGTACCCAGAGATACCCGTTCTTTATTCGTTGATGCATGGGTCCCCACGCTTCCCGATACGTTACCTTATCATGCACCACTTATGGATCTGCCGGAACAAATATGGAAGAGACATCGTCCCGTATTGCCGCATAATTACGGGTTTGATGAAACAACAGAAAGCGCTAACATCCGAAGACCGAGGTTTGACAAAAAGGCACCAGCCTTTTACATTGGATAGGTTGGGGAATGTTTGGACGTATACCCAGTCGGAACGTTATCATAAGCTGAAATCGGAAGGTCAACGGTGGAGGGCATTAAAATTGGGTGCAAGAGAGTTGTTACCGGGAGAGCCGGATGAGCCGGAAAGTGATGTAGAAATGGTCCCGAGTGGGGACGAGGATTATGCGGACGAGCCGCATGGTGGTGCAAATGTTGGTCTAGGGGGTTTTGGTGGAGGTCACGGTGGTATGTTCTATGACTATGCGCAGCAACCTTATGAGCCGGGGTGGGCTTATAATGGTTCAATGCAAGAGGTGATTGAAAGTCAACGTCCGTCGGCATCTATTTTTGATACATGGTCGGGGTCGGAGAGGACGTTGTATGATCAAAACACGAGGAATAGTGCAAGCATAGAGCGGTCGTTAAAACATAGCTTCGATCGCAATGAGGAATGGAACCGTACCTTCGTATATTCTCGAGAGGTGGATACCAATAATAGATATCATGATGATCAAATGAGGCGGATGCATGCGGATTGGCATGCCGGAAGGCCGGTTGTTGAAGATCCACAACATGTGGACTATGCTTCATTGCCGCCTTATGATGGTAGCATTTCATATCCGACTCCACCACTCCACCATTCTCAGTGGCTTGACCCAAGGCAACAGGAGGGAGCACAACAACAAGCAGGGAGTAGCAGTGGCGCATTCGGATTTGGAGAGTGGAATGATATGATGTCATCCATCTTTGGACCTCCGGGACCGCGCTACTATTAATCAGGTGGTATTCTCTCTTGTGTATAGTTTGTACATATTTGTTGATTTTATGTTGGTTATGGTTGGGAGGATGGGTGGTGTTTGAGTATGTGGTTGATTGTTGGGTTGGTGGTTGTTGGTGGTGTTGTGTTTAAAAAAAAAAGAAAAAACATAAAAAAATATATAAAAAGAAAAATACAAAAAGAAATTTGGGGTTTGAGAAAACAAGCTTTTGTTGATGGTGATTGAGTTTAGTGATCAAAGCCTCCCAAAATCATACATTGGGGTCAATGTATCCCAAGTGTGGGGATGGGGGGAAATTTTGAGGTTTTTGAAAAATTTTGAGCCAAGCGAAATGATGTGAAATTTTGAACGCCCTAACTTAACCCCAAGTTGATGCACCGACAACCCTTGATACCTTTTTCGTTCTTGGTGAGAGTTATAGCCACACTTGTACATAAATAATTGTCTTTGATGAGAGTGGCTACGGGTGGGGGTGCATTAGAACTTGTGCTTGAATACGATTTGAATCCTTAGTTAAGCATGAATGTAGAAAGGATAAGGGCATTAGGTAGCCTCGTCGATGATGTGAGCGAGTGTGGGACTTGGGGGGTTGGACCTCGTAAGTATATATATGAGCATGGTAGTGAGAGGGGCGGGGGTTTGGACATTTAGTTGCCCATTTTGTGCCTGTGAAGCTTATCATTTGTTTCCCCTAGCTACTTCCTTAAAATTTACCCAAATTTGACCCGGTCGGATAGTGTTAGTGATAGTATTAGTAGTTTTGCTAGTTTGAAGTAGATATGGTTAATGCGTTATCGTATGGTTGTTTGTTTGAAAAAAAAATCAAAACAGAAAAAAAAAGAGAAAAGCAATGAAAAGAAAAAAAAGGGGGCTTAATTGTCTTGTATATAGTAGTGCGTTTGTTTGTAGTTTGTTTTTGTTTGTAATAAAAAGACCGGGTCGAATTTTCGCTACTTCATATATATTCCATTTCCTACCTATACACCTAGCCGCGTTACAACCTTGAAGTCCCTTTGATTTGCATTCATGTTTGACCCATTGTAGGAGAATGATCGATTTAGGTACAAGCTTATGATTGTGCAACCACCCGTTTGCCTAGTGTGTGTCTAGCTTATCTTTGCTAGTTTTCACTTGTAGCCGAGAGGAGAGAATTTGAGAGGGGTGCATTGCTTGGGTGTTAAAAAGGGTTTGGTAAAAAGATTGCATGCTTTGCTTGGTTTAATTTGATCACTTGTGTTGAAATCATTTTGATGAGTTGCTTGGGACAAGCAACGGTTAAGTGTGGGGATGTGACGGGGGGTCCTTTGGACAACCCTTAAGCATGTTAAAAGACGAAATAATCCTCCACTTAATCGTGTAATTATCTTGAATTAGATAACTACGGTGCTTATGTTTCAGGTGCAGTTTAGGAGCTAAAAGATGGAGTAAACGCAGCTTTGGAGGCGTTGGTGAAGAACGGGTCGAGCGTGGAACACGAGACACAACAAAGAAGTCAAGGAAGCTCACCACCGTAAATTACGGTCCTACCGTAATTTACGGTGGACCTGGATTTTATTTTCTTCTCCACCATAACACAGTTTACTCATGCCGTAAAAGAACCATGATCACCGTAAATTACGGTGGAGCCGTAATTTACGGTGGAAGCTGCGAACCAAAGTGTAACTGCCATCATTTAATCAGTTTTTGGAGTGTCTTTTCACTATCTCTCATCATTGGACGATTGTAGAGGAACATTGGGGCGAATTTTGGCTACTTGCTTGCTTTTTGAACATTTCTTATCATTCGGTTTGTGCTTTTGATTCGTATGAACAATAGTTTGATTATGATGATGATTCACGGAGCCATGTCCGGCTAAACTCTTCGGTGATCATCTTAGGTGAATGTTTCTTGAACTTTTGTGTGTTTAATTTCTGAATTTCTAGAATGATAACTTGCGTTGCTTGAATGTCATGGTGTATGTTTGATTGTTTGTAGTTTGTTAATCAATATTGCAATTTCTAGTCTTAATCGTACGTTCTTGGTGCCGTCGGCAATCGAGATATCACGGGAAGGGTTAGGGTTGGTTATTGATTAATTGGTCATCGGGAAACAACCTCGCATTTATATAATCCGAGTACTTTGTCCCCTTTTATCACTTCAATCATCTATACACGAGTTATGTCTATGTAACTCTTTCTAGTTGGAATTACACACAATTGTTTAAAGAAACTGAAACCTAAGGTGATCATTGTTCTCTCCTAATTTGTTTTACAACCAACTTTGATTTGAATCAGTTTTTAATTTAGTTTTCTAAATCAACAATCCAAACTTTTGAATTTTAATTTCTGCAATTTAGTCTAATATTAGTTTAAATACAAAGCTATACAATCAACACATCTTCCACATACTCCCTGAGTTCGATACCCTACTACCACTATCTATAGTTGTTTGGGGATTAAATTTGCGTGACCCACGACATCACGTCAAATTTTGGCGCCGTTGCCGGGGAGTAGTGCGCAACGTGTGTTAGTTTAATAGTTTTGTTTGTTATTTTCGGGTTTACGTTGGTTGTGTTTAGTGTGCAGGTACTTCAGGTGTATGCATACTAGAGGCTCTCACAGGTCATCACCGCTATCGTTTGATCCGGAAATTGAAAGAACGCTAAGACAAAACCGAGTTTTAGTGCGAGAAAACAAAATCATTGGTTCACCCACTTCACCCATCACACCAAGAAACATAATGGCTGATTCCCAAATTCCACCTACAACGGGTCAATCATCCTCAACCTTTATACCTACTTCCACCCAACCATCACCGAACACCACATTACCTAATACCACCGCTGAATTCACACCATCCAATGTCACCCAACCAATTACCACTCAAACCGAGCCTACCATCACCTACAATCCATCCACCACAATCCCACCGTTATCTCACTTCTTTCCCCCAACTACGGGTCAATCAGCATCCACTTTCACGATTGCACCAAATTCAACTATTGTGCATACTACCTCATCCTTTAGACCACAACAATCGGGTTTTCAGTATTCGACCATTCCATTTGGGCAAACTTCAGGAATTCAAGGGGATGTTTATGATGAGGGATTTGAAGATTTTGAGGGGTATGAAGATGATGGGTACGGTTATGGAGGTTATGGTGATCAAGGGGAGTTTGGGTATGTTCAAAGTCAATCTCAAGGGATGGCAAGTGTTGGTGGAATGCCACAACAACAAATTATACCACAACACATTCGGCCAAGACCACAAGGGCCATTAATACAACAACCTATTCCATTGCAACAAGTTCGGCCACAACATGTACAACCACAATTTCAAAGGCCGGTTCAATACCCACCGATGCCCCAACAACCAATTGCACCACAAGGGCCTATACCAAGACCAATGGGTCCTATTCGTCCAAGGGGTCGATTGGGTGTTCCAAGAAGGCATCTTAGGGAACAAGCAAGGGGAATAGAGGCACATTTCAGGCCAATCATTACTCAAAACCCTTCACCGGTGGTTATCCCTCACAACAACCAAGGGAGAACTTTTGAAGTAAGAACAAACTCGTTGCAAAGTTTACCGAAGTACAAAGGGTTAGCAACGGAGGAGCCGTATTTCCATTTAGAGGCCTATGACTCAATTTGCAACACTTTTGGGAGTCAAGGTTTTTCGGCCGATGAAGTCAAGTTGGTCTTATTTCAGTTTTCTTTGGAGGATAAGGCAAAGAAGTGGTTCTACACTTTGCCTTCGGCATCTATTTACACTTGGGGGGAAATTCAACAAACTTTCTTAGACGAATTCTATACCGCCCAAAAGACTAATGATGCTAGAAAGGGGTTGAGGAGCTTCCAACAACAACATGGTGAGATGTTCCATGAAGCGTTTGAACGATTCAATATGATGATAAAGAATTGCCCTCACCATGGAATCGAATTGTGGGAGTTGATGAATGCCTTTCATGAGGGGTTGAGTGCCGAAGACGCACGCGATTTGATGTCTATCACCGGTGGGACTTTTGGAACAAACTATGAGAATGAAGATTGGGAGTTCTTGGAAAGCATGGCAACTACATCAAAAAGAAAAGCTCAAGCCTCACGAAGAGCCCGACCGACCACTAACCGACCACAAGTGCACGCCATAGATGATGGTAATGTTCAAACCACTAACCAAATTTATGATGTTTGTGCTTTGTGTAATGAAATAGGTCATGCGGCTGAAAATTGCCAAGGAATGTTGGACGGGCAATACGAGGAGGTCCATGCGGTTCAAGGTCAAGGTCAAGGAGGAGGTGGTAGGAACTACAACAACATGAATTCTAATACCTACCACCCCGGATTGAGGAACCATCCGAACTTTAGATATGGGAACCCTTCAAATCGTACGTTCTTGGTGCCGTCGGCAATCGAGATATCACGGGAAGGGTTAGGGTTGGTTATTGATTAATTGGTCATCGGGAAACAACCTCCCATTTATATAATCCGAGTACTTTGTCCCCTTTTATCACTTCAATCATCTATACACGAGTTATGTCTATGTAACTCTTTCTAGTTGGAATTACACACAATTGTTTATAGAAACTGAAACCTAAGGTGATCATTGTTCTCTCCTAATTTGTTTTACAACCCACTTTGATTTGAATCAGTTTTTAATTTAGTTTTCTAAATCAACAATCCAAACTTTTGAATTTTAATTTCTTCAATTTAGTCTAATATTAGTTTAAATACAAAGCTATACAATCAACACATCTTCCACATACTCCCTGAGTTCGATACCCTACTACCACTATCTATAGTTGTTTGGGATTAAATTTGCGTGACCCACGACATCACGTCATTACACTCTATTCCTGGTATGATCTTTCCTTTGTGAATCTTACACTACTTGTTTGAACTTTTGAAACCATGTTTAAAGTTTAAGTATCCTGATTAGGATATATCTTTAGGATATGTTCTCGAAATATGTTCTCAGGATGTGATTCAGGATATTGGTTGGAATATTTGGGATACAATACTTAGGTTTAAAAATCAGAGTTGAATTTGTTTATAAATGCTAAGAAAACCATATTTTTCCTTTGAAAACTTTAAATTATTTGAGATTTTAAAGAATAAACTATTTTTTTTGAAACTTTGTCCGAATTATGTGTATTTGAGAAGTTCTATTTGCAAAAGGCCTTCGTAGGATACCATTGAGTATATTGGTCGAGATATTTTCACTAATTGTGAAAAACTAAAATCTAAACTAAGTAATGTATGACAAAAATTAAAAGGCAATAACAAATAGGTCAAAAGGTGGTTATATTATTAACAAGTCAAAATTTGTGCTTTTAGTTTCACCTCAAACCAAGGCCCATCCGCCAAAAGCACGATTAGTTTTTATCGTATTTACACAACGGTTGAAGGTTTCATCTCAAAACGAGATCCATCCACCTCCGAACGTTGCATCATTCAAAACAATTTATACTAATTGATGACCAAGGGCTTCATCCTGAAACCCAGGACCTATCCACCTTTGGTCATCATATTGTTCTAGTGCAGGAAATGTAAATTGTTCAATGACAGGGAAAGTAAATTGTTTAAACAGACCACAACCATGAAATTTAAAAAAGTGGGCTCCGGCCTTGGCACATATATCCATCATCGCCCACATCGCTGCATTTAAGGGGCAACTCCTTCCTTCACCATGACATCTCCACTAGTATCCTCCCCAGCATTCCTCTCAGCATCATCAGCAACATCCTCTCCACCAGCATTCTCTCCAGCATCTGTCCCAGCATCACACCGGCATCCTTTGAAGTACTAGCATCAGGCACCTTAGCAGGTTCTTCCACAACAGATTTGGAAGGAGGCTCCACAGGATTTCCCCAAGATCTCTTAGTTTCGTCTCCCAAGCCTTGGTGTTCCAAGAGGGGCATTGAAAGCCCAAAGCCATTGACTCATAAGCCATTTCAGTCAGGCCTGGAGAAGGGAGATGAAAAACAGAGTTCTTGAGGCTCTCTCGATACGAAGCCATAGCCTGCTCATGTTGGACTTGGGCGGCGTCGATCTTGGCCTAAGCTCATGGTGACCTTTTGGATGGTGGACTGCTGCTCTTGGGCCATTTCCTTGTATTTGGCCTCATAGTGCTCTGATTTAGCGGGTGGCGATTGCTGCTTGGTCTGCGATAGTGGCTTCGGCCTTTTTCAGCTGGCTTTCAAGCATGACATTCGAGCCGCATGCATCCTCGTAAAGGAAAATCAGACGTTCAAGACCCTGCAAAATAAAGAAACATGTATTAACTTTAATTAAGTTTAGTGACCAGCATATGTTGCAGGATATGGACTAGGATGTTTACCTGGTTGAGGAAGCCGGTCATGAATTTGCTGGACTCTGCAAACCCATGGTTTTCAAATGGGAATACATTGTGGGTAGCAGGGGGCTCTGTTTCCTTTTCTTTCCGGGAGCTGGAGGCCCGGGTCCGAGATGCCGGAGGAGCTTTGGGAGTGGAAGTCATCTTCGAACTGGTAGGTTTCGGTGTAACAGATGACTTCAGGTGGATTCTGCTTAACAGGTGCGAGACAGGAATAACTATCCACTCCGTCAAGTTGGAAGCCTTCAAGGTTGATAACTGGCACTGAATAAGGGAAGAAATATTCAATTTGCAACTCTTGTACTTTACAATCATTATAATTGTGTGCTTACCAGACATCTCTGAACTTGATTTTTGGCTTGAGTTTGTGAGAGACAGGGAGAAGGTTTTTTCACTAGCATGAAGTCGGTAGATTTCTTTTGATCCTGGACTCTGATTCCGCGCTTGGGGATGCTAGATCTCTGAAATTCGCTGCACAAAAATACAGGATATAAGTCTAGGATATAGTTTAAGATGCACTTGGGGATATTCCTAAAACCTCAGATCCTACCCTTGGTTAACCATCTAACCGGCAGATCAAAACCCTTGTCAATAGAGTCTCTTTTTACGAAAAAAGAACTTTCGTTGCCACTGGTCTTCATTCTTGGTGGCCTTAAGGACTAAAGGGCTCTTGGAAGTGGAGAACAAAAGAAAGCGGCTATTACCATGGACCTCAACCGGTATGCCTATGGAGAGGTCTTCGATGCACAGGTCAGGGCAGTGACCGAGAATTAATCTGGTTCAGCACCATTAAAAACACGCCAAAACCATTGGTATGGTATGGGCATAACTAAGGCGGTAAGCTCAAAGAAATGAGAGACAAAGGGTGGAAATGGATACCAGAGTCCCAAGGAAAAGGGATAGGCAAGGAAGCAAGACCCATTCGTTTGATGATGCGTCTGATCGGACTTCCGATCAAAGGGCGTATGACCACTCCGGCAGGGAACGCACCAGAATCCTTCAGGGCGGCGATGTCAGCGTTAATTAAAGGAGCAGATTTTCGTTTTGAGGTTCTCGTATGAGGTTCTGACTCGTCAGGTCTTGCGACTGCTTCATTCGACCGGATATTGTTCGAGATGCATAAGGGTATCCCCGAGAAACAGGAAATCCAAAGAAAAGGAAAAAACAGAGAAGATGAGAGAAATACCTGAGATCCGCTTGAGAAGTGATTGATCAATATACAAACTATTTCGGCTAGTTATAGGCTGAGTGACAGGGGGTAACGAGTAAATAACATCTTGGAAGTTGCACATTGTAATTTCAAAGTCTCGTCGTATTGATTTACCCTCAGATCCAAGGTGATAAAGTTTTAAAATATATTTGTTTAAAATTCAGAAATTCCAACAGGTATATTTTGGGGACAAGTTTAGGTCATTTTCTGAGCATATATCCTAACTAATATTCTGCTTTTGATTGTTACTGTGATCAGGATATGGTAACATCCTGGTACGATATCCTGTATTATGACTGAATTAATTACGTCAGATTTACAAGTCCTCCAACGTTCAAGAAGACTTCTTCCCCCCAAGACTTGGGCAAATCGGTTGAAATAGAAACGTTGATCCCGAAAGACCAGGACTGCAACGTTTACTAGGGAGTATTCGGAGCATCTCGGTTTATTAGGAAAGTTAGTTGTTTTCGTTTAACTATAAATAGTATGATCGGATCAAGTTAAGGCACTCACTTTCCCGTACACTTTACTCTCTAGTCACTAGCAATCACTACACACCAACACTTGTAATCAAATCACGTTGTAACACCTAGTTGATCCGCATCATATCCTGCACTGTATCCCGACATTTGAAGTAATAGAAGAACAAGGCAGCTGCGATTGTCAGCTCCCGAGGTTTTGTGCCAGCGATCTAGATTGATCAAGGGCTTTCCTCGTATATCATGTGTCACCCTTTACCTTTTTTGCTCATTGTTTGATCATAGATACAGCTCTGTATCCTGAGCCGTATCCTCAAACTGTTTTTGCAAATAACTTAACTTGAATATTTTCGTCACACCTTTCAAGCACACTACGTCACTTAACTAATTTGATCACTTAATTGCTTTGGTAATTTTTGACCAAAACAAGGATGTAAAGAAAGTTATCCTGGATCAGGATAATCCGGATATCTCGGTGCTCGTAGGAACCAATATTCCTCAGGATATTGAAAACTAATTGACTAACTTTTTGAAATACAGGATGTCAACATTCGCGTGGAAACACGAGGATATGACATGTATTTCCAAGGATATTATAACTCACAAGCTCGAAATTGATAGGTCTTTCAAGCCCGTCCATCAGAAACGAAGAAAATTCGCTCCAGAGTGGAACACAATCATTCAGGAGGAAGTTGAAAGATTATTAAAGAGCAAGATGATTAGGGAAGTGAAATTTCCCAAATGGCTGGCAAATGTAGTTGTGGTGCAAAAGAAAAACGGGAAATGGAGAGTCTGTGTAGATTACACAGACTTGAACAAAGCTTGTCCCAAAGACCCGTTTCCTCTACCTCATATTGATTCAATGGTGGATGCTACCGCTGACCATGAGATGTTAACCTTCATGGATGCCTCCTCAGGATTCCAACAGATTCAAATGGAACCCTCAGATCAGGAGGATACTGCTTTCATGACACCGACAAGTAGTTATTGTTATACTGCTATGCCTTTTGGCTTAAAAAATGCAGGTGCAACATACCAAAGATTGGTAAACATGATGTTCAAAGACAAGCTGGGGGACACCATGGAGGTGTACATTGATGACATGGTAGTAAAATCTAAGAAGGCTGAGGATCACCTCCAGGATATTAAGGGAGAATTTGATATCCTGGACCAATACAACATGAAATTAAATCCTGCTAAATGCTATTTTAGAGTGGGAGCAGGAAAGTTTCTAGGATACATGGTGACGAAAAGGGGGATAGAGGCAAGCCTGGAGCAGATAAATGCTATCTTGGATATCAAGTCACCTTCAAATATGAAAGATGTTCAAGAGATTAACAGGGCGAGTAGCAGCATTAAGCAGACTTATCTCAAGATCCTCAGAAAAATGCAAGGAATTTTATGATATCCTGAAGAAGAATAAGAAATTCGAATGGGGAGAAGCATGAAGCAGCCTTGCAGGATTTGAAGCAGTATCTTTCAACCGCACCTCTATTGATGAAGCCTGAGGATGGTGAACCATTATCCCTGTATCTTGCAGTATCAGGGAATGCAGTAAGTGCTGTCCTTGTAAAGGATCATGAAGGTCAGCAGTATCCTGTCTATTATGTTTGTAAAAGTTTATTAGATGCTGAAACTAGATATTCTCATTTAGAGAAATTAATATTAGCCCTAGTTATGGCGTCAACAAAACTTAGACATTATTTTGAAATACATAGGATTCATGTTAAAACAAACTATCCTATTAAAAATGTGCTTAGGAAACCCGAGATGTCAGGTAGGATGGCTAAATGGTCAGTGAAATTAAGTGCCTATGATCTAATATCTGAGCCTAGAAATGCCATAAAGTCTCAGGCCTTAGCTGACTTTGTGGCTGATTTTAGTAGTGATGTTCAAAATGAAGTAGACCAAGAAGTGCAACAACTAGGAGAAAATATAGAATCCTGGACACTATATACTGATGGTGCGTCTAATGTAAGAGGCATAGGTTTGGGTATAATACTAAAATCGCCACAGGGGACATATTACCCCAGGCCATTAGATGTGAGTTTCCCCACTAATAATGAAGTAGAATATGAAGCTTTAATTGCAGGATTAGAATTGGCTAAGAGTATGAATATCAGGGGTCTACAAGTATTTATTGATTCCTTGTTAATTACTAATCATTTGAATGGGACCTATGCAGTTAAAGGCGAGAAGTTGATCGAGTATCTCGAAATTTCTCAAAAAATTAGCTATTTCGATGTTTTTACACTTGAACAGGTACCGAGAGAGGATAATGCTGAACCTAATGCCTTGGCAAATCTAGGATCATCAGTCAGGATACCGGAGGGAACCCAAATACCAATATTACATGTCCTGTATCCTGCGACGGATCCTCAGGATAAGGAGGTAGTAAGTGTTCAGGATCCTGATGATGAGTATCCCGAGGAGGATCCTAAGTCCTAGACGGCTCCAATCATGAGATATCTCAAGGAAGGACACTGATATTTGCCAAATTACACATACTTTATTCCCCATTTTACCCCCATTTCATGCGTTTTCGGCTGTAAAACCGTTATTCGGATACTTAATCAGGTATACTTTTGTTTACAGGCCTAAAACAACATGCCGGACAAGAAGATGATGAAAACGAGGACTTTCCGAGCAAAACGACAAAGCTGTGAACATTCTGTGAAGATTCTGACCTGGGCATTTGGCATGGTCGTGCGACCTACGGAACGACCATGTGGATCCGGCAACCAAGCTCTTCTTGGTGATGCACAACCAGTGCGATCCGGAGTGCAAGCCTCTC